>NW_027397066.1:3866153-3899939 GCF_003265705.2 Callorhinus ursinus
TCACACCAGCTCACTTGGGCTCACATCAGTTCACACCAGCTCACTCTAGCTCACACCAGCTTCCATCAGCTCACAGTAGCTCACTCGGGCTCACTTGAGCTCACTCAGGCTCACGTCAGTTCACACCAGCTCACTCGGGCTCACATCAGCTCATACCAGCTCACTCTGGCTCACACCAGCTCACATCAACTCATACCGGCTCACATCAACTCACACCGGCTCACATCAGCTCACACCAGCTCACATCAGCTCATACCAGCTCACATCAGCTCACACCAGCTCACATCAGCCCATACCAGCTCACGTCAGCTCACGTTGGCTCACATCAGCTCACAATGGCTCACATCAGCTCACCCCAGCTCACACCGGCTCACTCTGGCTCACACCAGCTTAGATCAGCTCACACCCGCTAGCTAGAGCCAACGATGCACGTCTCCTCCAAACTCCATTGTAGCTTGAGATTGGCCATGGTGGGAGAATTTACACCATGGATGCTGGTAAGCACTACACATTAGGGTTCTTTCCTGGTGTGCTGGTTGCTAACATTTACCAGCACCCCACTGTTCCTAGAGCTCACACCCCTGAGAAGGCGGCTTGGGTCTCCTGAGCATGGACTCTGCCTGAAGACACACCAGGCGCTGGGCGAGGGTGGGCTCTGGTCCCAGTCTGGTCCCCAGCACGAAACTGACCTGCCCCCCGCCCCCCAGAGCAGCTCACAGACCAGCCAAGCAAAATGTCCAGTCTCTGCTTTCGACTCCATGGGCAGAGGCCTCCTGGGCACCAGGCACTGTTCTAGGCCCTGCGGCAAGAGTGAAGCCAGGCAAGGACACAGCTCCCTGTCTCCTGCGCCTGGTGGGATGCACAGACGCGCCATAAAGGAAGAAACTATACCAAGGTTTGAAAATGAGAACTTATATTAAAATAACAGCATTACAAATACTGCATTGAATTCCTGAGAGATTATGATCAACACAACGGAGAAAATAGCACAGAGAAGTTGCATCTAACACGTAGGGCTTGTGACACAGTCTGTCGGGACGTGGCTCTAAGGGGGAGGCGCTGACCTGACCCCCTGCCAATTCGGAGTCCGGTGTGTCATCCAGGAGAGGGGCAATGCAGCACAGAGCATCACCCGTGTGGGGACAGGAGATGGAGACAGAGCCTCCAGCCCCTCGAGGGCCCGGCCTGTGGCACAATCACTCTGCTGTCCCCAGTGCCCGGTGGAGAAAGTCGCCGGCTCGTGGCCTGGAGACCACATTCACTGCACAAAGGGACTCGGGCCAAATTCAGTGACCCCAGCCCCCGAGGCCATCAGCAAAGGTGGAGACAGTGACAGCCGCATTCCCTGACGCTTCCCGGGCCCTTGGACCCGCCGACCCAGGCGATACTGCTGTCCCCATCTGGCCAATGCTGAGCTAACCTGGGCTCAGAGAGGGGGAGTGACTTTCCCAAGGCCACACAGCCAATAAGACAGAGCCAGGAGGGACTCCTCAGCACTCTGAGAAGCCTGTGCTCTTGGCCACCTGTCACACTATCTCCCGAAGAAGAGAGGAAGTGCAGAAGCGCAGGAACCCCGTGAGGGCAGAGGCCCTGAGCCTCTCTCATTCAGTCCTGAGTTCCCAGAGCCAAGGAGTGCATCCAGAATGTGCTCAGTGCTCTGAAAAACTTGCGGAAGAGAGGGAGGGCAGGGAGGGGGGAGGGGAGGGGGAGGGGACAGGAGGGAGGAGCGACAATGTTGCAGATCAGTAAGGGTTCCAGCTGATGGCACCGACTCACGTCTGATGATGTGACACCAGTCCTGAAAGCCAGCTTCCTCCACGATCCCTTCCCCCACCCACTTACTTATTCCTGTACGTTCCCATGCCACCAACTGAAGATGCGCTGAGCACCAGAGCCCTTGAGAGGTCTCTCCCCCCATTCCTCTCCACCTGCCCTGGGGAGCCTCTACCAACCCCTCTTCACCCAAGGCTGGCTCAGGGGTCGCCCTCCGGCTCACTCCCCGTTGAACGGAAAGATGATGTTCCTTCTTTGAATCCTCCAGGGCCAGCATCAGTCTGAGGACAGGAACCGCAGGGAACAGACATCAGGAGTTGTAACAGGTCACGGGTCATGGCCAGGAAGATCAGGTCCCTTGCAAAGTGCCCTCCCAGTAACTGCCACCCTCCTCAGCAGAGCTCTGGGGGAAAGAGACCCACTTTACAGGTGGGCAAACGGGTTCAGACACAGCAAGTGACTTGCCCAGGTTCGTTCGTGAATGGCAGAGCCGGGACATCCAGAATTGGGGTGCCCATGCTTCTCCCAAATATAACAGATGTTAGTGTTTACCTCCAAACAAAATAACATTCACAGCAAAAAAAAAAAAAAACAGCTAAATCTTGGACCCTCGTGCTCAGTAAACTTTACCAAGAATATCACGCTCGACCCCGCAGCTCCCTCTTTGTGGATGAGGAAACCAGGGCTCAGAGAAACGGACTGACTGTTCCCAGCACCAGCTAATAATGACAGAGCTGGAGAACCCCCAGGAAGCCACTCGGCCACCAGCACGTCCCCCGGATGCCATTCGCCCTATAAACAGGTTTATGGCTCCATCCTTCAAAGCACACTAAAAGCAAGGTTTATTACATAACAGAAAACAAAGATAGTGTTTTCATATGTTTCCCACTCAGGGAGTTTTATTAAAATGCAATAAATCTCCAGGGCAGAGTGCGATGTTAATGCAGAGGGCAGGGGATCCAGCTCTGTGCTTCTGTAGACCACAGGAAAAGCCAGGAGTGGGGTGGGGGGGGGAAGGGGTGCAGGATACGAGTGGGGGAAAGAATGGCACACTCTGCGCCCGCCCCAGGCTCAGCCCCTCCCCGGAACTGGGGCCCTGCACTCAAATGGGTCCTGGAGGGGCAAGGAGGGATGAGGCTCTGGGGTCCCATGGTCTCCCCCTCTCCACATTCCCCTCTGCCGGTGGGCCTCCCCAACCCTTGCGATTGCCCCCCTCCCTGTCCCTGCCAGTGCTGCAGCCATGTGCTCGATCCAATCCACAACCTCATGCCTAGCTCCCCACCGCCTACAGGACAGAGTTTGGTCCTCCTGTTCATGCATAAAGGGCTCCTGGGTCCAACCCTCACTGGCCCCCAACTTCGTCTCCCACCATCCTCTGACCACCTCACAGTTAGCCCCTCCCAGCTTCCTAAGATTCCTCCCACCAGGCTGGTTCATGCCTCCGTGTTTCCACAGGAAATGTTTCCTCTGTCTAGAATGCCTTTCCCCTGCCTGTCTGCCTAGAAAACTCCTATTCATCCTTCAAAGCCCAGTGCAGATATCACCTCCTCTGAAATGGTCAGTTGCCCTCTCCTGCGGGTCCCTCCACAGAAGATGTGGGTCCCCCCCACATCAGTCCCTTCCTCCCTAACAAGGCTGGTGTCTCATTCATGGCCAATCCTAAGGCATGGCAACGCGCTGGCACCAAGAGGATGCTCAAGAAATATATACAGAATTTAATGATCTGAAAATGTGTCTTAATATCTTGTGTTCGTGAAGGTGCGCCAGTCAGGCTTTCAACAGAGACAATCATCTCTGGATGCCTTCATGCCCAGCGTGGTTAACAGAAAAATGGACCCGCAAACACATCCACATCCTTGAGCAAAGGCCACCTTATGGGCAAAATGGGCTTTGCTGATGCGATTAAGTGGAGAACTTTCAGATGGGGCCATCTCCCTGGATTCTCCCAGCAAGCCCGATCTAACTACACGTCTCCTTGAAAGGGAGGACCTGCCCAAGCTATGGTCAGAGAAAGACGGGAAATAAAAGACGGGCCAGAGAGAGGCCATGCTGGGCAGCGAGGGCGGAGGAGGGGCTGTGAGCCCAGGCACACAGGGGGTCTCTAGCAGCTGCAAAGCGGCGGGATACAGATTCTCCCCTAACGTCTCAGGAAGGGAAGGCTTGGCTTTAACCAGTGGGGCCCATATCACACTTGTGCCCTCCAGAACTACATGGTAATGAACCTGGCTTTGTTTTAAGCCACTAGGTGTGTGATAACTCGTTACCTCAACAAAAGAAAATGAATGTATGGAGTGCACCAGCCTGGCTACTTTTGGGGGGCTCTCCCCAGCCCTGGGCATCCCCAGACTCTACGCCACTGCGTGCCTCTCCTACTGCCTTGATTCCCTTCCCCTGCTTCACCTCCCCTTTCTGCCGGGCGAACTTCTATTCATCCCTCAGAACCCATTTCCAAGAGTCCCTTTATGGGACGCTGTCCCCACATATCCAGCAAGCCGGGACACCACAGCCCCTGAGGCTCAGCCAGGCCTCACAGAGCTGCACATACCAGGGGGTCCCACCCCGGATCCCCTGTTCTCCCACGGCTCGGTGACGTCCCGGGGGGTAGACACCTGTGTTCCACTCGCTCTGAGTCTCTGACACCTAGAAAAGTGCCTGACACACCACAGGACCTCAAGAAGCACCTGGGAAGTGACGGGGCTTGGGCCGGTCAAGGCCAAAGGGCTCCATCCACTTGTGGGGTGCACAGGACGACAGTGCACCCTGGCCTTGCCACCTTGGCTTTCCTTAGCTGGAGGAGCATTTGCACCAGGACAGGAGACGGCTCTCCCGGCATGCATCTCATCACCTCCTGCCTAAATGGTGCTTTGATTTCTCCCCGGCTTCCCGCCTGGCACCAACAACAGCCTCGGAGACGCACCTCCAGGCTCAGATGCACGCTGGGATCCCAGCTCCCTGAGATCCAACAGGCACCAAAGGAAGCCCGTGCTCAAGAGTTGGCCTACGAAGGTCTTCAGAGACGTGGGGACAACGCGCGGATGGGCCACTCACCACAGCCTGCTTTACATCTTCACGCGGCTGGAAATTGAAAATGACGCCGATGTCTGAAAACGAGGATTTGGTGAAATAAATAATACCTCCTTCTGCTAAGAGTTTATTACACGGTCACTAAAAACAGCAATTTGAAAATATGCAGGAGCATAGGGAGAAGTTTAAGACCTAACATTAAATTGAGATCTAAGATTTATAAAACATGTATACATTTGCATCTGAAAAAAGACTAGCGAGAACATTGATCTCAAATATTAACAGCTGCACTCTCATAAGGTGGGTGAACGCGGGATTGTTTTTATGCCTCACGTATGTTATGGTTTCCAAAATCTCTATGAGAGTCATAGATTATGATTCCTTTAAATAAGATTTTTTTTTTTTTTTAGGGAGAATTTTCTGGAGAAGAATTTAGCAACATCCTTCTCAAGAACATCTTTCTTTTTTTAAAAAAGAGTTTATTTATTTGAGAGTGAGAGAGAACACAAGCAGGGGAGAGGGGCAGAGGGAGAGGGAGAAGCAGGCTCCCGGCTGAGCAGGGAGCCCAATGCAGGACTCGATCCCAGGACCCCGGGATCATGACCTGAGCCGAAGGCAGACGCTTCACCGACTGAGCCCCCCTGGCGCCCCTCAAGAACATCCTTCAGAGGGTCGATGGTAGCACGCAGCTTCCGGTTAAGGGTAAGTGAAGTGACCACCACGGAACCCACGCACAGTGTTTCACGGACACTGATCCCGCTCAGTAGACCCCGGGGCCTGAGTCTGTTCCAGGGTTTCCACCACATGGAGAGCACAGGAACCCTGATCCCAAGAGGAGATGAGCGGCGGGCTGTGGGAGAGGGTCTGGGAGAGCCCAGGGGAGGTGCCTGGCCCAGCTGGGGAGGCGACATCTGCGCACAGCAGAGACAGGGCCGGGGAAGCTGGGGAGAGTTCTTATGGATGCTATCCCCAGGGAGGCCGGGCAGGGCAGAGGCCATGGAGGCCCTTTACCGATGGGGCTGGGGAAGTGCTCTGGAGGGAGAATCTGCGAGTGTCCGGAGGACCAAAGAGATGGCCCTCGGCTAAATGCAGGACCAAGAATCAGATCGTGGCCCCAAATTCACAGGCTGCCCTTCCCCAATGAGCACCTGTCCCCCATTTCTCTGGGAAGACCCTAGGGATTGGGAGGCTGTGCTGTGGGCTCAGATGGACAGGGGGGCCTTCACGGCCTGGCTGTCGGTCACCATTGCTGCAAGAGCTCCACTCAGAAGAAATGTCCTGCCCAGGGCAGATGCCGCAGGACCCTCCCAAAGAAGCTGGGGACCTGTGTGCGGTCTGTTCACATCTGCTCCTTCCCCGGACTCTTCCAGAGCCTGGGGCCGGCCTTTCCAGCCTGCAGGAATGCGGTCACCGGGGCAGGATGCAGGAGAGAGCGGGAGGGAGGAAACCACAGGAAGGATGAGGGGTGAGCCCGGGTGGGATGTGGCTCCCCGAGGGCAGACTCCACCCAGGAAGCTGGACTCGGGCTTGACCAGGCTGGACAGGACCAGAATGTTCCTGTCACCTGCCAGGGCCAGCAGCTGTACTCCTTAACACAGCCTCAGGTCACCGAAGGATTGCTAAGGTGCGCTGCACTGGGGCTGACAGAGCTGGGGGTCGGGGGAAGATGGGTGCTGGGGCCGCTAAGGATGAGCACACCCACGCGGGAGGCGCCGCGCAAGGAGAGCTGCCCTGGAAGAACAGGGACACTGTGGTGATACCCCCAGGATGGGATCTTCCTCCAGAAAGTCCTCCTTGACCACCACCCCCTCTACCCAACTGAGTGCAGGCACGTAGTGCTTCCCTGGTTCTCTCAGCTTCATCATGGTACAGATTACATGTCATCACCCCAGGTCATTTGCCTGTCTGTACCTGTTACTACACTGTGGGTCTTGGGGGTGTGTTACCATGCCTTACTCAAACCTAGAGCCTGGGTGGTTGGATGTGAGGATGGGGAGGTTGGTGGACAGGGGACGGACGCATGAGAGATGGAAGACGGACGGACGGACGGATGGATGGATGGCTGTGTAGGGGGTTGGTGGCTGGACAGGGGATGGACGTAGGGGGTGGAGGGTGGATGAAGGGCCGGATGGATGGGTGTGGGGAGGTGGTGGGTGGACAGGGGGTGGACACACAGGAGATAAATAGATCAGTGCATGAAGGATACAGAGACAGAAGGGGATGGATGGATGAGTGGATGATGGTGGGGGGACATGGAGGAAGCCCGGGAGAGGCTGGGGGAGGGGAGGAAGGAGGAGGGGCCAGCAGGCAGAGAAGACAGTCACCACCAGCTGGGAGGAGTCCTTCAGGGGGGTGCCCAAAACAGGGGGGGCCAGGACCTGAGTGAGGGCAGAGGGAGGGAGAAGAGGCTTGGGGCTGGGGATGCTGAGGGATTGCCTCAAACGTCCTGTGACCTTCCAGCCACCCCGAATCCTGTTCCAGAGTATTTTACAGGCACCTCAAGGCCTCTGAGCCTGACCTCATCAAACTGTTGATTCAAATCGAATTATTTATTGAATAGACTCAAACTCTGAAAGCTTTTAAGTCAGCGCCCGTCTTGATCCCTATCTGCTCTGGGTCTTGATTAAATCAAACTCAGCCCTCCATGGTGATGCTGAAGCCCCGGCCCCGGAGAGGCCGGCGGGGGAGGGAGGAAAGCCCCTGGGGGGAGGAAGGACACCTACTAAGTGCCCAGCGCCCACGCATTAGCTGCCGTCCTCACTGTCGCCACCTCCAGCTCAGGTTGGACAGGAAGGGATGCGAGGCAGCGAAGTCTCGGAGCCTGAACGGAAGCAGGATGTGTGCGCGGCACAGACCACGCAGCAGCCGGGCCCGAGTTTAGCCTCGGTGAAGCCCCTTGCAGTCTAAGACTGCCTCTCCAAAATCCCCACTCTTTCCGGGCCACCAAAGGGCAAAGCGCATCCTGCATTTATAAATCTCCCGCTGGAGACTGGGAATGGGCACCCTCAGCACCACCTGCCTAGAAAGACTCCATCGGCACAGGGGTCCTTGTTCGCCCTGACGCTCGGGCCCCTGAGGGACTGCCATCGGCTCGGGAAGCGCTCTGCACACCGTCTCTGTCCCCCTCACCGTGGGACATTGAGCCACGTGGACGTCCCACCCCCAGCTGTCATCACCTCTGCAGGGAAGGACTGGATGCTACTTTGTATTAGTGCACGGCGAGAGGCCCTCGGACGGCTGGGGTTCACGGCTCAAACCTGCTCAGACCCTGCATTCACAACACGGAATTCTAAAGTTCTATCTATGAAAAATGGAGAGAGAGAGAGACACCACAGGACCACAGAACCAAATCTGATTTTAAATAGGATGGGGTAACAATGCAGTAACATGATACATAAACAGAAGTGATCTGAAAATCTCAAATGCCAACTCCACCAGAATGCAAAATCTATGAAACAGAGCTTCCCAAAGTTGGTGCCAAGGAAAACCAATCCCAGGAAATGCTCAGCAGAACAAAAATAATATAATACATAAATATTAAAATGCATAAATAAAAGGGAATTAAAATTAATTTGATTTAATTTAAATTTAAAATGAAATGACAGTTCAATAAAATCAAAATGAAAGATTATGGTCTCGGATGAGATGGAGAAATGCCTCTCAAGCTCCTCTTGGAGACGTACGATGTGTGTTAATGTGTCAGACATCCCCAAAGTCCTACTGCAAAGAAATTTGGTTGATTTTCAACCTAAGAATGTTTACCAAACTTATAGGACCACAAAATATGTATTTTCTAGAAACACCTATGACCTGTGTGATACTTACAGTTGTCATTCAGCAAACATTGACCCTGCTCCTCTCCCCTCCCGCATTGGTGCGGGGTTGGACCCTGTAAGTTGCTTTGGGCTATATAGAATTCTAGCAAATGTGAGGTGAGTAGAAGCCACAAACGTGCTTGTGTGGTTCGGTTGGTTCTTGAGCTGCAGTGTGGTGCATGGGAAGAACACACCTTTGTGGCCTCTGTCCCGTCAGCTTGGGTCCCAGAACAAATACAGATGAAGTAGGCCATGCCCACCAGTAGAGCTTCCCATGCACGCCCCGTGCAAGGCAGCCAAACCAATCAACGCAGGGGTGTGAGGATAAGTACGTGGTACATGCCACTGAGTTTGGGGTGACTTGTTACACAGCATTGTTGTCACTGTAGATGACTAATACACCACCCCACAGAATTCCTAAATCCCAAGGGAGGAAACTTGACTAGCCAATAAACAAAGGAAAGTATGTCGAGGCTCATGAAGAATCACAAAGATGTGCAATAAAACCACACCGGACTACACTCTCACGCCCGCCTGAGTGCAGACCCATGAAGCCTGACGACGGTCCCAGAGATGCGGAGCGGGAGTCACTCCGCAGACAGCCTGGCAGCAGGGAGAGAAGAAGGAAGGTGGGGGCGCAGGTGTGGACGCTCACGGCAGCCCTGATGGGAATACCAAAATCTGGGGGGAGAAAAATCCTCACGCTCCCCCAGCAGGGGGATGCATAGATCAGCCGGCTTACGTGTGCTGCACGGATAAATCACCAAAACCGAGTTGAGAGTACAAATCAGATTTCAAAAGGCAGCACGATGCCATTTATATCAATTCTTAAAACATGCTAAACAGTAGAACACATCAATTGCGGACAAACACATACATGTTTAGTTAATATTGAATGCATACTCGGGGATGGTCCCCGCCAATTCCAACCAGTGGTTTCTTCTGGGTGGGCGATGGCGGGGTGCAGGGGATGGGAGGAGGGAGGAGAGAGCTGGGCTTGATCAGAATCTGGAAGAGTGCATTTCTTGAAGAGATAGAGATCACAGGCAGGAAAAAAATTAACATCTGTGACAGCGAAGGACCCGGTATTGGGCTAGGCCAGACTCTACGCTAAATTTCCGTGGCTTCACCCATACTGTTCCCGCTCACCGTCCACTGGCCCACACTAACCAGATGACCCCAAAATAACTACCAGGGAGGCTAGGGAAGGAAGGAAACGCTTGGATTACTTGGTGAGCCCTGGACCATCTCTGACACATGGTACCCAGTCCATTCTACGATTCTTGTATACAATAAAGATTGCATGGTTAGTTCAACATAGAAGGAAGAGAACCACCAAAGGGGGGGATGCCACCAAGTCACTCTGGGAGAAAAGCTGAGACCCACACCCACCCCAGTATTCCCGAGGTTGCCCCTGGCTGAAGGTCCTGCCCAAGATCACACGTGCCAGGGGAACAGTAGGGCTGGCGTGGCCTTCATATATCCTGGTTCAGAGATGGGGCTGGCACAGTGTCAAGTGGGCTATGGGCCTTGGGGCTGCCATTTCACGTGGCTTTGCCCACAGCCATGCTCCATGTGAGGCTGCAGGCAGTCCCAGGGCCTGCGCCACAGCAGAGAGCAGCAGGGCAGTGAAAGGGAGGCCAAGGTCCACTTTCTCCCTGGCTCAGGATGCTCCCAGTCCCCTCCTACTCTGCACGACAGCCTCAGAGCCAACTCTGTGCTCCTGGCCCCCACACCATCCCCTAGGATGGCCCTGTAGATGTAAAGAGTTCTCTAGGTCACGTATTTCCCAAGAACCATATCCCCACTCTGTTTCAGGAGTGCCCTTGTCTGTTTGCCCAGGAATGATCTCAGTTTTCAAGCTGCTGGCCCAGCGTCCTGGGAACCCCCTCAGTTCCCGTTGGCCGCCCCATGTCCCCCAGCCCCTGGGAACAGCCCCGAACCAGGAGAAGAACCGAGCGACATCCTCCTATAGGCAGGGTATGGGGGGGGGTGGAGCCTCTACAGATCATGTCGTTCTTAGTTTCCTATTCCAAACACTATTTATCTTCACCTTGAAGCCGCCGCGGCTCTACCACGGAGTAGACACAAACTGAACATCAACTCTCTGCTGGACCGTGAGTGCCCACGATCTACACTTGCCTCTGTAGCTTCCGGCTCTGGCCGCTGAAATCCCCCGCGCCCGGACAAGGAGGGTTGGGCTGCACAGGTGTCAGCCTTGGGAAGCCAGCAGGGATGAGTGAGCAGGACCAGACCGTGTGTGTGTGTGCGTCTCAAGGGGAGAGGGTGGGAGGGGCAGCAGGGGGAGAAGCTGGGAAGCGCTACGGGGCCCCACCAAGGATGAAGCCATGGAAAGGGAGCACAGCTGAGGATGGAGAACCAGGGACACGTGCAAGAGCCAGCGAGCAAGTCAGATCTGGGTGGTGCGGCCAGAGGGCTGATGACCGTGCAGTGAGCTGAACGGCAGAGCCAAGCCCATGTGTCCATGACCTCCAGAGACGGTGCGTGGCCTCCTTTGGAAAAGGGGTGGTTGTGGGTGTAATTAAGTTACAGCTCTTGAGATGAGATCACCCCGGATCACCCGGGTGGGCCCTAAAATCTAATGGCAAGTGTCCTCATAAGGCACACACAGAGGAGGACACACAAAGGAGAGGTTATGGGGACAGGGCCTGGAGTGCCCTCAGCCCCAGGAGCGGAAAGAGACAGGAAGGACGCTGCTCTGGAACTTCAGGGGCAGCCCGGCCCCGCCCACACCTCTGTCTGGGGGCTGGGAGAGAACAAACTCCTGTTGCTTTCATCCTTTGTTCCAGTGGCCCCAGGACCTTCCCACAGATGGACATTAGGCAAGTGCCGGGCAGGCTGGTCTGAGCGAGAGTGCTCCTCAGCTTGCCCTCAGCCCTGGGGCTCCGGGACCGAAGGGGCTGGCGGGGACCAGCTCTGAAGCCAACCTGCTCTCCCAGGGACGGGCTCACTGCGGCCCGATCCCAAAGAAAGGGGCAGGCTGTTGGATCAGCGAAGCCCACTGGGGGCAGATGCTGCTGACATGCAGCCCATGAAATGCGGGACAATGAAAGATGCACTCAGCTTAGATTTCGGGGAGCCATTTCCAGAATGTAAATACCATACCTATCACTAAAAGTGTACTGGCGGCAGGGCACCTGGGTGGCTCAGACGGTTAAGTGTCTGCCTTCGGCTCAGGTCATGGTCCCAGGGTCCTGGGATTGAGCCCCACATCGGGCTCCCTGCTCATCAGGGAGCCTGCTTCTCCCTCTGCCTCTCCCTGCTGCTCCCCCTGCTTGTGCTCTCTCTCTCTCTCTCTCTCTCTGCCAAATAAATAAATAAAATCTTTAAAAAAAATGTATTGCTGGTGACCACACAGGAGAATCCCTGGGAGGCTGGGGGCGCGTCCACTGTGGGTGGCTTTAATACGTGCGCTCCAGGCACGGGCTCTGCCAGCCCCATCCACGCGGGCCTTGTACGGCAGATGGCGGAGGCGTGGCACCCCACGCAAGACCAGTGGCAATCTTTCCACTTCTAAAGACGCTCACCCAAGTCCCCAAATAGAGAGAATATGAGCCGATCATGTTCGCAAGTGTGAGTGGCAGTTAAACACAGAAGCTGCTCACCCTCGCCAAGAACCCAAGGGACACAAAGGAGAGCGGCCTCGCACCGCGGGGCCTAGCAGGTGCAGGCCAGCCCGCCGGGAACCGCTCACCCTCTGGCTCGCTCTCTGGCTCGGTTGTCACTCCCCGAGATTCTGCCCAGGGAACAAAATGAGGAGGAAAACCACACGTCTACATGCTTTATGGTGACGGCGTGGCTTAGCATCGGAAGGAATCTACTCCCCCGTGAGTTTGCGGCCCCAGAGCACGCTGATGCAGACACGGGCCCACAGGGACAAACTGGAAACAGATGCGTGAGGAAAGGAGAACGCGAGACGCTATTCCACATCTGACTCTATAAATACGTCCGCGTGAGACAGATAAACAGGAAGGAATGGTGCTGAACAGGGACGGGGGTGATCCTGACATGACTAATGCCTTTGCATGTATTTTTAATAAGGGAGAGGAAATATCTGCGTACAGACAGTGATGAGAACATGGAGAATTAAAGTCCGTTGATTTGCTTTGAGGAAAACCTCCATCGAGACTGTGCGCCCTTCTAGGGACGTTTCAGGTCGGCTGGCTGGGTGCACACTCTCCGAGGCAGGGGCAGGTCAGGACCTGAGGCTCGGGGCGGAGCGGAGGGAGCCCCCGTCGGAGCAGCCCCGAGGTGGGTGGTTGGCCTCTCTCTCAGCTTCTCTACTTTCATCTGAAGAATCTGAGTCTGGAGCCCGTAAGCAAGAAGGCCCGGCCCCCACGCCACGGGGGCTGGCCCAAATCCGCTGTCCCCACCGTGTCCCCCATGAGGATGGGCAGCTCTGTCCCGTGGGCACAGATCACACCGGGGAGGGCCGTTCCCTGTCGAAACAACATTTACGACACCCCATCTCCTCCGTGTGTGGCCCGCGGAGATGCTGCAGAGAGTGGAGGACCCCCGGCACTCGGGATGGTCAGCGGGTGCAGAGGAAGGAAGAGCCCCCACTTCAGGACTCGGCCGGCATGCAGCAGGCCAGGCCGATGAGGGGACTACAGAAATCTGCTTGGGAGAAGAGAAGACTCAGGTGCCTCTGTTCACTGTGTAGCCCCAGCACCCGTCCTTGGACCAACCACCTAGCGAGGGGAAACGCCCTCCACGGGCCAGCCCTGCTCCGGGGGCCTCAGCCTGAAACCAGTCCCAGAACACAAACCCTCAAAGGGCTGCAATGAGACGTCGCTGGGACTGTAGTGCTCAGGCCATTTTCCACTCTCATCCCAAATGCCGAGCACCTCCCACGACACTGAGTGGCATTTTTGAAAGCAACCCTCCTACCTCTCCTTGGTGGGTGAGCTGCTTTGAGGCACAGGATGAAAATCCACCAACACATGAGGTCATGGGGGGGGTGGGCAGGACAACATCTGTCCTCTTTGCAG
Organism: Callorhinus ursinus; assembly: GCF_003265705.2. Taxonomy (NCBI): domain Eukaryota; kingdom Metazoa; phylum Chordata; class Mammalia; order Carnivora; family Otariidae; genus Callorhinus; species Callorhinus ursinus. The sequence continues at coordinate 3,879,778 of NW_027397066.1, forward strand.
GATGCGGGCTCCTTTCCCTGAGGCTGGTGGGGGACCTGGGGGGCAGGCTGGGGCGTCTACAGGGTGAACCCGGCCGAGAGGAGCCGACTAGCAAAGGTGCTCAGGCTACAGGGGTTAGAAGAACGCAGGGCAGTACAAGTGGCTTACTCCCCAGACTCAGCACCATCAGCACCCCCAGTGACCAGGCCAGGGGCCCCAAGGCGACACCATCCCTTATACAACAAGGAAAGGACCCAGCTCGAGGTGCCATTTCAACACCTTCCCAAAGCATCACGGAAATCCCCCAAGAGCCAACAAACTCAATCATCATGCTCCTGCCCTAGAAGCAAAGCCAAAATCCAAAAATAAATCAACTCGAGGGGGCTGCACACACACACACACACACACACACACACACACACACACACAGGAGTCCTGATGAGCAGGTTTGGGTGTTGTTTATGGATTTCAAATAGAAAAATGAATTAATTATTACTTGAGAAACACATCTTGAAAACCAAAATGGCTCAACACCCAGGGAACGTGGGAGCGGCAAACGGCGCTTGCAGGAAACACAATCCTCGCCCGAGAAAAGCTTTGAAAGGACAGCCTGGGACGCTGGGAGCCTCCCTTCCCCCTTCCCCGGTGAGCAGGTGTAAATATCGAAGACGATAGTAACCGAAATGATTTCTCAAAACCTCCTCTCCCACCTCGTTTAAAACATCAAAGGGGCTGCTTAATGTTCTTGGGCTGAATTCACATCTCACATATAAAGAGATATCCCCCGACGCCGGTGGGTTATTTATTTACCAAGGTCTTCAGCTGAGCCAGGAAGAAAGAAACATGTCTGCACAATGAGGGTAATCGGCGTATTTGGTGGGCTCTGGGAGCCGCGTCTGAAGCCCAGGGCACGGGTGGAGGGCATTTGTGCACTGACCTGAATTCACAATGCAAACCCTCTACCTCCGGGGAGGAGAGAAGGAAGGGGGGAGGAAACATGGAAAGAAAAGCAAGCGAAGACGCTTTCTAAAGGGCTGTCTCTTCTCCAGGGCTGTGCGTGCCCACCCACGAAACCCTCAATTGCCCTCCATGTCTCCCACACGCATTGCGTAGCCAAAAGGAAGCTGGGAGACCGTCAACTCAGGGCTGCTCTAGCCGGGCGTGGGGGTCTCGGCCCTCGGCCCAGGGAGATGTGCAGGTGCATAAGGAGAAAGGCCCACCCTCGGGGTGACTTACCGCCACAGAGAACTTTCCAGAACCTTCCCCATGTCTGCATGGTAATACTTCGTCAGGATCAAGATCACCTGTGGTGGCAACAGAGAGACAGAAATCAGTGGGTTCCAAGGCTCTGAAAGAGGAATATGATGACACCCCTCCCCCCCACCACCACCCAGGATTTGGGGCATTGTGTTGACCCTCAGCTGCCTAGGCCTTTCTGTCAGGCTTCCCGGGGTCTCCAGCCAGCCTGCAGCAGAGCACCTAGACACAAGGCTTGTGTCTGCTCCGAAACCTCACCCCGCTCTTCACAGTGGCTTTGGGAACATCCCAATCCCGTGAGGTCCACCTGGTAGCTGCCAGGAAACAGTCAAACCCAACCCTGGACCATCTCAAACTGGGGCCAAAGGGAGAGCCGCAGGGGTGGCCCAGGCTGGGCAGAGAACGCCTCTGACAAGGCTTCTGAAGATGGGGACTTGGAGAACAGCCAAGAACACCCACCGGGGCTGCACCCAAGACAAGAGGAGGCCCCAGAAGGGCCAGCTGTGGTTACTCCCCTCCAAGCGCTGGCTGATGGAGGAGCCAGACATGGGGTGTGGAAGGCCCAAGAACAGCCCAGCAGGCCAGCGGTGGGCCCCCCACCATCGACAGCGCCCACGCTGTTTCGAGGCTGCCAAACGACTCACACACGCACTGGGCCCTGCGTGACCAAGCCTGTCCCATCTCGCGCCCCCGCAGCAAAGGCAACTGCTCGTCCTGATGACGACGCCTGTGTTTAAGAGCACCCAAAAGTTCTCGCAGACCCGCGGAGGAGCAAGAACAACAGAAAGGAAGTGAGGATTTGCCTGGCCAGCGGGAAAAAGCGCCTTCTCCCCAATTACTTCACTGGCCGATGCATTTTCCCATACATCAAATTTCATTCCACTCCTTACCAGTCCCTATTAGCTGCTCCTAACACTCCCGTTGCCATGGGAACCCCGGGAGGTAACCGGGGAACACCCTCCCCACTGCTCCCAGCTAATCTGGGGTCAGCACAACCTCCTGGGCTCTCGGATTTGGGGGCGTGGCTGCCCCCGCACGCGGTCTGGCTGATCTTCCTTTGCCCAGTGATGAAAGCAGGGAAGGCATGAGGCAGGGATGCCGGCCACGCCGGGACAGTGTGCATCCTGGGGGCAGCGATGATCAAAAACAAACTCGAGGCCTCGTCCGCGGAGGCGTGATCAGCCCTGCCCTGCTTGGGAACAAAGCAATTTTCTCCTCTCGGGCTCTCGGGCTGCCTGAGCCAAGCAGGAATCCTCCGAAGACCGAGGGAGGCCGGCAGAGTGACAGGGCCTGGACGTGCAGGAGACAAGCGTATTTTTAACCTATTGATTTATATTTTATAGTCTTGCTGTTCCCAGAGGGGATTTCGAGGAGCCAGAGTGTGACAGCTGGAAGGGACCTCAAAGTCTGTTTAATCCAGCCCCTCCAAGGTAAAATCCTCGATCCAACATCCTTATCACACCCCAGCTATCAGAGCCTTACCCACACACTTCAAGGGGTGGGGAGCTCACCCCCTAACATGGCGCTCTGGCCCTTCTGCAGGCTGAGCTCCTTGTCCAGTGGTTTCTGCTGCGGGGACTCCTGCCCTGGGGTCCCTCTGTAGGCGGGGCTAGTGCCCTGCGCACCCCCTTCTGGGCAGGGCTCTCCACTTAGACCCACCCCCTTCATTCTGAGCACCAACCCCACGGGGCCTTTGGGACCCTCCTCCTGCCGCCACCCCGAATTCCTTGGATAATTCCTCCTGGACTCCCTGACCTCAGTCTAACAAACAGCACCTCCAGGAAGTCTCCCAAGCCCCCCCCCCCACCTGGTTCATGCCTCCCACCCTTCCCAAGACCCTGTGCTCTCCCCTCCAGCACCGTTCCTGGGGCCGGTTTCCACCACTTGATGATGAGCCCTTTGGGGGAGGGGACTGTGTCTTGCTTCATGTCCCAGCGCTGGGCGTGGCTCCTGCTGACAGGACTAAGGCAATGAAGCCAGGAGAGACGAGTGCCCCGGGCCAGGGCCCCGTCCCCCTGCCCTGGCCATCCACTCACAAGTCACCCTCTGCCATCCAGAATACACACTGTCCACTCCTCATGCAAGGGGACAGAATTGCTCTGCTGGTACCACCATAACCCAGGAAGCTCAATGAGCATTTGGGCTCCGGAGGCCAGGAACCGGGGCTGTCCTTGCCCGGGGCTGGGACCAGGAGCCCCCCCAAGAGGGGTCAGCCTTGGGGGAGCCCAGCAGGCACCCCTGACTCTGCAGCTGGTGGCAGAAGGAGCCCTCTGCTTTGGGGTCAGCCCCTCCAAGCCTGACATACCTCAGTTCCCCACCTGCCGAGAGGAAGTAATACCCAGCTCCCTGTGATAGTGAGGATGCCGGAGCGAGCAGCCACCGAGAAGGGGCCACGCTCTCGCTCACGCTCGCTGGTGTCAGCTCTGTCCCTGACCCACGCGCCGCACCAGGTGACTCAGCCCACGCCCATCAACCCTCTTTACACCCGGGACCCAGGGGGCAGCTGCAGGTATCATCCGCACCGACAGATGAAGGAACGAAAGCAGAGAGAGTGTAAGCACTGTGTGCACAGCCAAGGAGCACCCGAGCCCACCTGGGACTCCGGGCGATGCTCCTCGGCACTTGGGGTAAGGCCAGGTCTCCACCATCTGCGCTGCGGGTACCGTCCTGAAATTCGCACAAGTGTTTGAACAAGGGCCCCATGTTTTCATTACTTTTTGAAACTTGTTTCAAAGAACTAAAAACTATGGGCTGCCCTTCTGGGGGTCCTCTGTTAACAGCTTTGGATATGAAATATCCCAGGGACCATTTTCCAGTGGCTGGCCTGTTCCCGCAGCTCTGGGGTGCTTTGATCCGGTGGGAGTTGGGGTTTCTGTGCCCCAGCCGTCACCAACGGTCTCCTCCCAACCCCTGAGCCCACCGCCCGCCCACACAACTCCTTCCAGGCAGTCAGGAGTGCCCAAGGAGGAGACCAGGATTGAGAACTGCCCCTTCAGAGGGAGGATGGGTCCCACGTCAGCCCTGTGTCTCCTCTCCTCGCTTCCAGCCCCCCAGGCCCAGGAGGTGGGTGGGATCATAGTGGGGGTGCTGCTCCTGACTCCCCGGATGACCCATCCCCTAGGTCCAGCCAACCCGTGACTCCAGTGAGAGAAGCCGAGCTCCCTGGGCTTCCCAGCCCTGTTTGTCCTTGAGCCTGCTGGGCTATGGGCTCCATCAGGGAGGGGACATGATCCACTTCGTTCCACCCGAATTCCCAGGGCCTAGCACAGAGCAAGAGTTCACCAATATTCAGTGAATGAATGAATGAACGAATATCCCTGCCCAGAAGCAGATCCAGGGAGGAGGCAGTCCTTCAGGCTGCGGCCACAGCCAACCCCAGCCAACCCCGCTACCCCCTGCTGCCAGGGAGTGGGGGGAATCCCTCCAGAGCCCATCCACCTGGACCACCCTCTCCTTCTGACACCAACAAACACCACCTGAGGGTCCAGAACTTGCCCCGTTCTTGAGACCCCCAGCTCGTTCACAGCAGTCCCTGCCCAAGCCTCAGGGGAGGGATCTCAGAATCCTGGTGGGATGCAGCCCACCCCCTTCCCAGGGACAGCACACATGAGGTGTCCCCATCCAGAGTGTGCCAGGTAGCCAGGACCAGTGGGCTGGGGTGTGACCCGAGCAGCGCCCCAGGGCCTCCCACTCAGAAGGGCCTGCTCTTGGTTTTGCTCTGCTGTCCCCATCCTGAAATTCTTTAAAAATGTTTGAACAAAGGGCCCTATGTTTTCACAAAGAAATGGACCCTGTGAATAGCATAGCTGGGCTTGACATGGCCCAGTCTGGAACCCCCTGCAGCCCCTCGCAGGGTTGGAGTGTGTCTGCGGACACCTAGTCCTACCAAGCCTGCTGAATCTCACCCCCAGCCCAGCGAAGCGGGAGGGCAGGCCGAAGGGGGCTGGAAGGAGGCATCAGATTTGACACCGGAGCCCAGTGGAACTTGGGACGGCTTCATCCAAAGCCCGCCTTTAGAAATGGAGAAACAGATTCAGAGAAGGGAAGGGGGCTCAGCAGGGGCAGGCCTGGGTCTCCCGAGAGCCCCATCCGGGGCCCAGGGGTAAGCGTCCGGGGACGGGAGCTGTGGGCCTCACCAGCCTGGTGAGGTGCTGAGAGGCAGCCCAGGGCTCTCTCCCCAAGAAGGAAAAGAAACCCTAACTCATGCAGAGACCCTCTGCAGGTCGGTGAGCCCCCTCCTCGGCCACCACCAGCCTGCATCCTTCCCCCTCCACAAGCCAATTCCAGACCCAGACGGTGAGTTGCTGCCCCCACGACACCCGACGTGCCCTTCACTCCCCTGCTCTGTACAATGCACTTAGAAACAAGGTGGCGGGTCTGTCCCTCAAAGCTCCTGGAAACAGCCCTGCAGTTGGAGGACCCAGCAGAGTAGCCAACCAGCAGGGGACCCTTAAGTGGCACGAGCAGATCTGCCAGGCTGAGAGGAGGCTGGCTCAGGGGCAGTGTCAGGGCCCAGGGCTGCGGAGGTCCGCAGCACAACAATGAACATCTCCACCTACAAACGGCATCCACCTTTATCAGGTGCCCCTGGCACGGCTGGTACCATGTCTCCAATGGAAGAAAACAAACAAGGAGGGTGCGGGGCATGGGGACAAGCCTGGCCCTCTGAGCCTCGGCTTCCTTAACCATGCATCGGGGCAGACTCAGGTAGGACCTCACAAGGCTGCCAGAAGGGTGATGTCCATCCACACAGGCTTACGCCAGAAATGAGAGCGCAGATGCCTGGAGCCCAGGCCCCTCCCCCTGTGCGGCCACTAGCACGTGTCTAGGTCAGCATCCTGGGAAAGGAGTCCCCACAGCGGCACTGACCAGAGGTCCTGCAGCCTCCTGTGAAACACTGGGCCTCTGCCTGCGGCCAGCATGCAGGCAGGCCCCCTTCGACAGCACGGTCATGAGCGGAGACACAAGTCCTTCGTGTGGGCGGATCGCTGAGCCGGGTGCCTTCCAAGGGCTCAAGAATAATCCAAGAAAAGTAACAAATACTCAGGCTCAATTCAGCTCTCCATCAATGAGCACACTGCACACACACACACACACACACACACACACACACACACACACAAGCAAGAATTCGGGCTCAACTGTGAACTCTGCAAATGGACTTCCCCTCAAAAAAAAGGGAAAATGCAGAGGTGGCCCATGAGGGTCAGGCCTCTAAGGACCCAGAAGGCCCCCCTGCACTCTGATGTCCCCCCGGCCAATCGGGACAGGGCCAGCCCGTGGCATGGTGAGGCGAGGGCCTCGCTGCTCACAGTGGGGTCTGTGACCATCCATGCACACTGCCCCGGAGATCCTAAAAAAGCAGAATCTGGATGTGGCCCCACCCCCGATCTGCTCACTCAGAATCTGTGTTCTAACATTAACGTTTAAGAAACCACACTGGCATATCTCTGCACCCAAAAAAGCCCTGGGTCCCCATCTGCTCACCCCCATCAGAAGCTGGATCTCCTCCTATCACTCAAGACGGCCCCATCCTCTCCATCTTCATGCAGCTGACCTGTCCCCTGTTGACCAACAAAAAACACACACCACCCTCAGGCACACACCCACCATCATGACTCTCAGTCACCCCAGGGCCTTTGCACATGCTGGTTCCTGTGCTTACCGCCCTCCTCCTGCCCCTCTGCTCTGCCTCCCTCCTGCTCATTCTTAAAACCACTTCCTCCTGAAGGCTTCCCAGCCACCACAGGCTGTGAGCCCCAGGAGGGCAGGCACCAAGTCTGCCTCTATCAGCACTCTCCCAAGCCTAGCCAAGTGCCAGCACATAGTGAGAGTCTGATAAATAACTGCTAGTGAATTCATCAGCGGCAAACCAGCTCCAAAAAGCCAGGAATGACTCCTAATGTGGCCTCACCCCACCCCACCCGACCTGTCCACTTTCCCAGGTGTAGAAGTTGATGCCAGAATGTGTACAACGTTCCATCCTCTCAGAACACCAGAACACACGGGGTTAGGAGCCCACCTAGGACTGAGGCCCAGAGAGGGGAGGGGTCCGGACCAGGGATCCCCGCAGAACCCCACTCCTGGCTCTCTGCACCATGATGCACTGAGCCCCATGGGAGAGATGCTGAGGATGGGAAGGAGGTCAGGGTCTTCCACCATGCACCAACTGTGCCCATTACACAGATGAGTAAACTGAGGAACAGAGACATAAAACAATGGCCCCAAGATCATACAGCTAGCATTTGATATGGGAACACGCAGAATAAATGAGGCATCAAGTGTTGAGACAAGGGAGGTCAAAAAAGAAGGCAGAGAATAAGATGTTTTATGGTGAATTCAAGTATTCATTCAACAAACAGTCTTATTGCTCACTCTGGCGGGCATGGGGATCCACAGAGAAGGAACAGCCAGGGTCCCAGCAGCACAGGCACCCACTGTCCCGTGGGCCCGTCGATGATGACATTCCCTCCACACTCCAGGCTCCCAGGATGCTCAGGAGAGCATGCCAAGGTGTGTTAAGCCGTCTGTAAACACACGTTCATGCACAGAAGGGGGGAAGGCCACCCACACTCAGGGATCTTCGCGCACACAAAGGGATGCTTTCTGTCCTGAGCTGGGAGCTAAGGCGCCCTCCTGGGTGTGTCTTTGTGGGGGCCTGGTCCAGCCACAACATCCTACATCCTGTTCCAAAAACAGATGAGACTCTCGGAGAGGCTGTGGGCTGTTCCTGGGCCCCAGCAGGAGGGCAGCCTGTGGACTGCGGTGGCTGGTTTCACCTGCCCCACCACTGCTCATGCCCGAGCACTTGTCTAAAAAAAATGAGAAAAAAGTCCCTGCTCCATCCTTCCCAACCTCACTGGGAGGTGAAGGTGCCTCGGAGAATGGGGATCAAAAGACTTTAAAAACTGTCAACCGTTCTCCTGGGGGAATGGGGGTGATGACCAAAATCACTGGAGGGCATCACTCTTATTCTGTTACTTGAAAGAGAACCCACCCAAATATTCACAGCGATTTGGGAATCTGACCGGTTTGTCTTCTGAGAGCAGAAGCGCTCTGAGGCTGCACCTGTTCTCCGGAGATGCTGACGGCCGCGCCCCCCGAATGAGGCCCCTGATTTGGCCCTACAGACGGGACGTGATTCTCGGCACAGGCTCGTCGGCCACACAAACATCCCACGCTCGTCGAGGAGGCTGATCCACAACTGGTGGGGAGGGAAGGTGTGGGACATCGGGATGGCCTCCCTCCCTCCTGGGCAAATCAGCGCCGGCAGTCCCTCCCGGAGGCTCCCCAGGCTGATGGCCCCAGCCTGGCCAGGGCACGTCTGGGAGGTGGCAGCTTGCTGGCTGGCCTTTGTGGGAGGCCCGTGGGCCCTGGTGTCACTGTCTACCTGTACTTGGAAGGATGCCAGTCCAGGGCAGATAGAACCGGCTAGCAAAGGAGCCCCTAGATTCCAGGACCTTCAACATGCTGCCTGTGGGGGTATAAAGATACAACCACAGTGAAGCTAACACCAAACAGCTCATAAAACCACAGCCCGTCGACCCCGTGGCCGCTCCTGGGGAGCTATTCTGTAGACGTCCTTGTGCATATGGAATAATGGATGTCCAAAGTCATTTCCTGCAACACCATAATAGTCAGAGACCAGAAATAGGCCGGGATAGATGGCCTGCAGCCCGGCCACCCTCGGGAGCACCACACAGCTGTACAAGAGCGAGGGAGCACCTGGGACGGTGCAGACGGGTCTGAAGCATGCATGCTAGGCGAAGGGAGCCACGTGACCAACAGCCCGGTGTCACCACATCCTGTTAACACACGGGAGACGTAAAAACCACTGGACTCCTGTACACTTGGAAAGGGTTAAAATGGTGAATTTCGGGTGACTCGAATGTTATCTCAACTGAAAAAGAAAATGAGCGAGGTTAGGATCTGTAGTTGCGTTCCCCCACAGCCACATGACGACGCACTGGACGGGAACGGGGCTACTCTTAGGTGGCGGAGGGGGCACGGGAAGGAGCAGCAGATTCTCACCGGAGACCGTTTACTGCTGCTAACACTGAGCCCGGTGCTGAGTCACCGACTGCGTGTTCACACCTCGGGCACGTGTGCACACACTGGGCCACACACCCGCCCCGGCGAGCAGTCACCCCAGGTAGCTAAGACTGACGTTCCCCAGCCCTCATGTTGGGGAATCCTTCTCCCTCCTGCCCTCAAAACACAGTAAAGATGCTCATTTTCATGCCGGGGGGGACGGGTGCCTGTGGCAGGGTGAAGACTAGACGCTGATGAACGCATTCATTTGGCACTCAATAAATGTCCGTTACCTCTCTCTCCCAGCGAAGGCCGCTCGAGAAACCCGATCCTGAGCTGGGGGGTGGCTGGGCTGTGGAGGTGTTGGACCAGGTGACAATGCAGTCAGGCAGCGTCAGCCTAACCGGGCCCGGCTGTGAGTCCTGGCAGGGCAAGGGTGTCGGACGCCACCCCCCTCCCCCTGCCTGTGCAAGCACAGGGGCCTCGTCCCGATGCTCACAGATATGGCGCAGCGTGAGAGACGGAACACACATTCCCCTCCTTTGCTTCCCCCTACAGCCCTGCAGATCGGCACCATCATTCCCACCGCCCGGATTAGGAGCAGAGGTGTAGGCTGGGGCAGTGATGACGGCAAGGACGCGCTCCAAAGAGCTGGAATCAGGCTGGTCTGAAACCAAGACTGTGGCTCTTTCTAGAACAGCACCTTGTGGAGCTCTCCCCAGCCTGAACAAAAGAGGAAGGGCTTCCTGCTGACCCACCATGCTGGCCTTCCCCTTCAACCAGCAGGCAGGGCTGGCCCCCACCCCACGGCCCCAGGAAGGCAGCAGGGCTTGGCTCTGCACACCTTCTACCCAAGAGGCCTCCTCGATGAAGAAATCCAGTCCATTTAAGGGAGCCGATTCTGCATTTATCTACCAGGGAGAGGAATCCTGTTTCTCTCTGCCCAAGACCGCCCGGGGGAGGGGAAGGAAACTGCTGGGCTCAGAAAGCCACGCGGGCAGGTGCTGGTTCTCTGAGGGCCAGGCCTTGGTCAATCCCACTGCCACGCTGCAGACACCAAGGGCTGCTAGCTCAGGCCCGCCCTCATCCACGCCTGCCACCCACCCCAGGAGCCTCACCCCCTCTCCATCTACTTACGCCATGAGGCCTCCGTGATTCTCTAAGCTGGCAGGATCCCCACAGGCCCCAGGAGCTCCCTGAGGTTCTCACTCCAGGTGGGCCTACTTGCCAAAGCTGCTGCTAGCATGAGGCATCTCGCTCCACCAGAATCTTCCGCAGAGCAGAGAGCCTGGCTCCCGCCACTTGCCAGAGCCCTCCTGATACAGCGCTCCAGCCCCCTGGCTCCAGGCTCCTCAGCAGAGCCTTGAAGGACTTCATGGGGGACGACCATGTTTCTGGAGGCCCAAGGGTCTCATCTGGATCCTGGCTCTACAGCTTATGAGCTGTGTATTCCTCGGCTTGGCCCCTGGGCAGCTCAGGCTGCTCGTCTATGACATGGGGATGATGATGCAGTTTCCAGAGCCGGACAGAGAAGAGAGGAGTTTGGTGTGCCCACGGCGAGCACAGCACTTGGGGTTAGGGGGTTGGTTTGGGGAGTACTGGTTAGTAACACGTGTGAGGCGGTCTACGTGAGCCGCTGTGTATACTGAGATGCCCACGAGAGTTTGTTCAACCTGCCGACTCCCCACCTCTGACACATCTGCTCCTCGCCTCAGACACATCTGCCCCCCTCTGTGCTGGTTGCCCTTTCTTCTCGGACAGACCCCTGCACCTCTCCACCACTCAGCCGGTGATCCTTCTTACTGGCTCAGCAGAGACACCACCTCCACCAGAAAGCCTTCCAGGATGTCTCCAGACTAAGGTTGCCGGCGTTTGCTCAAGTATTACGTCCTCCGGGCTGGGCCCCTTCCCCTCACCACCTGCTGCGCCCCCGATGAGGCCCATTGCTGGGGAAGGCGCATAGCCTTGGAGCTGGCCAAGCCTGAGTGTGAACCCTCACACGCTGTGTGGCGTCCCCATTGGCTCTGGTGTCACCTCCTAATCGGCAACACTGGCGGATGATGGCCACACATCCCTGAGAGGCTAGGATCTTAAGTGTGCTACCATGTTCACAGGGCCTGGCGCCCTGCCTGACAAATGACTATCCAGTCCCTCCTCCACGACCAGAGCGAGAGATGGGCCTGGCCGCCCTCGGTGCCGCCGTGTCACGCTCTGAATCTCCCGGGCTGCTGGGGCCCTGCCGCCGCCCAAGTGCAGGAACGGAGGCCGGGGGCTGCCCGGCGAGTCCAGACTTGGACCTGACTCCATCTCGCTGGTGGTGCGTGTGCAACCTCCTCCCTGTCCCCCACCGAGAAGCTGCCGCCCCCGGGAGCAGGGGAGGGTCTGGGAGGGTCCAGTCTAGTGCTCTCTGGAAGCAAAAGTTGTGAGGCCACTCTAGAAGGGCCCTTCACTTGCAGAAGCGCTTGACCAGACAACGAGGGGGTCCCAGGACAGCACTCTGGTAGCCTGGGGAGCCAGCAGGAGGGTCTCTGATAAGGGTCTGGGGTTGGGAGGATGCTCAAACCCTCCCTTCCAGGAAGAATGAAGGAGAATGTACATAAAGGATGTGCCAAACAAGGCAGGCAGGGCGTCCTGGACAGGAGCGCCAGCTTTAGCCCAAATGGAATGTTCTCCATGCAGGGGTCTGCGCCAGGGTCCTGGCTCTGGCCCCGTGGTGGGGAGGTCACACCCAGCTCTCCGCACTATCTCTGTGACTCCTTGCCGTTATTTTGTAAAATAAAATGTTATAATAAGAAAAGAGAGAAACTTGAAAGGTAGGTCACCCAGATGCGAACAAGAGAAAACAAAGCAAAGCCTCGCCCCTCCCCACCCTGGGGACCTCGGACGAGCATCACAGAGAGTCCCCGGAGACACAGCTGGGCCTGCGGCCACACTCAAGCCATGGCCTTGAACCCGCAACCCTGCCCACTCGGGGCCATGGGCCTTTCTGCCTGGGAGAGGCCAATAAGATGCGGCATCCACAGGGTAGGTTTGGGGGCATTCTCTTGGTCCCTGCAGTGTCCACACCGGTGGGACCCTCGTTACCCAGAGCAGCTGAAGTATAGACATCTGCAGAGCCGTGTCGCCAAAGCCCTATTCCTCCCCATTCCGGAGACACGACTGGCCTCAGCCTTCCCTGGAAGGTGTGGCTTTGAGGCTCGCTTCCGGCCCCCAGAATCCACAGAACGTGGCAGGGGCACTGTACGTCACATGCGTGCCTGCGCCATGAAAATCTCCTCTTTGTCACCACCGTTCATTGCAAGAGCACTGAGTCCCTCTGTGCCGGTCCCCTGCTAAGATCTTTGCGGACGTGGTCTCCTGTAATCCTCCCCATGGCCCTGGCCACTGGGAACCAGCCCGTCCCCATTTTGCAGATGAGGATGTTGAGACAGAGAGGGAGGTTACCTGTCCCAGGTCACACAGCTCAGATACCGCAGGGCTGGGCCTGCAGCTCAGCCATGGGCCTCAGGGGACCAGCCTAGAGAAAGAAGGGCTTCCCCCCACCCCCATGCACCCCAGTTTAGCAGGACAGTGTGCGGACAGGCGGCAACAAAGCATGCCTCCCCCGAAGCCAGACTCCAGTCCCAGCTCTGGCCTCCAGAGGTGCCCGAAGCTGCCTCCCCTACGGTGGGCCGGCAGGCGGCTGTCCTTGGCCTTGGCGGGTCCTGCCCTGAGCCAGATGCATCTGCGGCGGCCCCTCCCCTGCCAGGAGCTCACAGCGACGGGCAACGTCCCCACGAGGCCTTCCGTCAGGCTTTGCGTGGATGTTTTACGGTTCCAATTTCAGACCACGGCCTGGCCGTCTGTCACCACTCCTCTGAGAGCCCCCGTCCAACCCAAACGCCACATTAAGAAGGATTTATTCACAAGGCCTCAGCCCACCGCACAAACTGACCTACTCCCAGGAGCATCCAGGGCGGGGACCAGGGCGCCATCTCCACCTCTGCAGCCACACTTGGCAGGGTTTGGAGAAGGAAGGGATGACCGCGGGCAAGGACAGGGCGCTCCAGACACGCAGGACGCACAGCCGCGCACCTTGAACAGGCCCCGTCCAGTCCCCCTGTGTTCTTCACCTCGCCCCTGCTCTCCCTCCACTCAGCTTCTGGTTCCCCTGCCAGGCTTGGCCTCCCCCGCCCCTCCTCATCACGCACATCCGCGTTTCTAGACGGACTTGCCTCGGGCACGTCTATCTGGGAAGACTTCCGGAACATTCCGCCCACCTCCAGTCGAGGCTGGGGCCCCCTTTGGGTCCCCACAGAGCCTGGATATGGTGAGTTGAATGCAGGCCCCCAAAGCATGTCCACCTGGAACCTCTGAACGTGACCTTATTTGGGAAAGGGACCTTTAGGATGTAACTAAAAAGTTCGAGATGAGGGGCTCCTGGGTGGTGCAGTCAGTTGGGTGTCTGCCTTCGGCTCAGGCCATGATCTCAGAGTGCTGGGATCGAGTCCTATATTGGGCTCCCTGCGCAGCGGGGAGTCTGCTTCTCCCTCTCCCTCTACTGCTCCCCCTGCTTGTGTGCTCTCTCTCGCTGTCAAATAAATAAAACCTTTAAAAAAAAATCTCGAGATCATCCTGGAGTGGCCCTAAATCCAGTGACAAGTGTCCTTACAAAGAAAAGGAGAGATGGTCTTCAGGGAGGAGGCCACGTGAAGACAAAGGAAGAGACCGGGGCGATGCGTCTCCAAGTCCAGGAACAACCAAGGATCACCAGCAAACTCCCGGAAGCTGGGCGAGAGGCCTGGGAGGGAACCAGCCCTGCATGCGAGCCCTGATCCGGGACTCCAGGCCCCAGAGCAGGCAGAGAACAAACCCCTGTTGCCTCCATCCCCAGCCTGGGGTGCTTTGTTGCTGCCGCCGCAGGAGGCGAACACGGTGGCTCTCCCACAAACGTGGCTCATTGGCATGTCCTGTTCTTTCCTCCCAGAGACGGCAGCCTCCTAAGGGCAGGGCCATGGTTGTCCCTCTGTCTCTAGTCCCCAGGCAGGACAGATGGAGAAGCTGCTGGAGAGGGGGGTGCTGAGTAAGATGTCCTCCCCAGGCCCGGCTCCGGTGGCACCTCGGAGACCAGGTTATAGGTCGAATCATGTCCCTCCAAAAGGTCCTAACCCCTGGAACCTGGGAGTGTGACCTTCTCTAGAAATAGAGGAATTACCAGAGATCATGAGTGGGGGTGGGGGACTCTTAATCCAATATGACTGGTGTCCTCGCAAAAAGAGGACATTTGGACCCAGACAGACACGGAGGGAAGACAGCGCGGAGACACAGGTTGGAAATGCCCGTCTACAGCCAAGGAATGCCTGAAGTCACTAGACGCTGGGAGAGAGCTGGGAACCCTTCTCCCTCTGGGCCCTCGGAGGAAACCAACCTGCCCAGACCTCACCCCTGGGCTTCCAGCCTCCAGAGCTGCAAGGTGATACGTTTCTGCCCTTTAACCACGCAGATGCATTGTGGCAGCCCACGGACATGGGCACGCACTCATTCTCCAGATGAGGACACAGAAGATCAGCCTGATGCAGGGGACACAGCTGGGCCCTGGCAGGGCTGCGGTCTCCACCGGGGGCCCCGCCTGACCCCACAGTCAGGTGACCTTCCCACCACCCCAGACGGGAGGAGGGAACAGGGGGGCTCCCAGGGGCAGCCGGGCTCCTGCCTCCGAAAGCTCTAGCTCTCATCCCGGCCGCATGCGCCAGCACAGAGAGCCCAGGGCCCATCAATCAGGCACCCTTCACGGGCGCCAAACCTAATGTTTAAAAAAAAGGGGAGTTGAGAAGTAAGCTTCGAAAGGACTCCTATAAATCAAAAGCAGTCAGCAGAAAATAAATGGAGAACGTTACCCCTCTGTGGAAAATGGCATTTTACATCTAAGCTGTTTAAGGGATGATGTGTATGTTAATAGATGGGTCTTGGTAGACTTCCACCCCGGCTGTGCTTTGAAAATACTCTTTACTCTCCATTTCCAACCACCCAATTGGCCTTTATCCCACCTGTCACTCCTTCCTAAGTCGCCCTAAGGAAAATTATTAGTGAAATTTCAAGATCCTCATTCATTCATTCGTTCGTCCATTCATAGCTGTTCAATAGCTGTTTGGAACAATGTTCCTGCCTGCCTACCTGGCCGACTTGGCATTTTTCAGACCTGGTCGTGGCCATAAACGGTCACTGGAAATGCGGTCACGTGGATGGATCTTCTCTCAACATAGAAAGTGCCCGGGGCGTCTCCCGCAGGAGGGTGGTAACTGCTGGTCTGTTTTTAAACTCCTGTTTTTAAAACAGAAATTCCCTCCCCAGGCTCCAACGCCCTGCCCCTCCTCCTCGCCAGCGCCCAGCACGAGAACCATATGTTCACCACTTCCAAGAATTTCTCTTGGCAAATGGTGCTGTCACCTCTGAGCAGAGGGGCCCAGAACAAAGGAAAGGCAGGTGGTGGGAGGGGAGCCCTTGGCTGCCTCCAACTGGGAGGGCCAGGATGTTGGCCACAGCAGCCCCTGAAAATGTCCCGTGGCTTTATGCAGACAGGCCGCTCACCCCCAAAGGCCTGTGTCTCAGGGAAGCAGGGGGCCCGGTGGGCCAGATACCAGCTTGGAGAGAAGCCACTTGGGGCCCATCTGAGCTCTGCAAAGACTAATTTATCTTCTCGAGAAAGCTGGTGGGAGAGACCAACAATGAAATCCAGTCCCCATTTCTGGAATCCACCCCTCTTAGCCATCTGGGGAGCAAAATGACTTCTGGGGGCCTGAGGCACTTCAGCATTTCATGGGTTACTTCCTCCATAAAAAAAAAATATGAACAATTATATTTTATGGCTGCACTGGCATAAAAAAGAATATATTTGTATTATATATCAAAACATTTCCTTGACCTAAAAATTTTCTTCTTCTGATGCTAAAGGAAATTAAAACAATTTGTGGGTGCCTCCGTGTCCCGTGGGTCCTGACATGGAGCCCTGAGTCTGCAAGAGACACGGCCCCATGGCCTCCCCACCAGCCCACCATGGTCCAGCCCCTTCTCCCCTGCCTCACCCCACAGCTCCCACCCCCTGCATGCCAGACTTGCAGCCGAAAACCCCCATTGCAGATGGGGCACGATACCCCTCCCCTTAACCCAGAACACCGACTCTGACATTTCCTCCAGTACGGGACCCTGTGAAGAAACCCAGGAAACCCATCAATGTATAGACAGGCCCATCAGCAGAGTTGTTCACCCCATTCTGGGGTTTACAGACCGGCCTGGGACCCAACCAGTCTATGGGGCCAGCAAGCGCCTCCCATTCCCCTGTCCGGGCTCATCCCCGTGAAACTGCCGGCCTTGGGGTCCTCTCTGGAGGGGCCTGCTCTCTGGGCCTTACTAGGCCATCCACTCTGGATTCAGCCTGGACGTGTCACTTGGGAACTCACTTGACAGCCTACGGTAAAGCTACATAAGGACACAGGAGGAGGAGGATGCCCACCCCCAGGCATTAGCACCATGGTGTCTCCTGCTGCCCAGACTCCCTCGCGGGCAGTCAAGACCTGCCCGTCACCCACCGCTGCCAGCTCCAGACACCTCCAGCTCTACCCTGCTTTGGGGCCTGGCTCACCCCATTCCTCACCCTAAAACTCCTCCCCCAACCCCACGAGTGATACCACCCACCCTTCAGGGTCCCCCCAGGGGACTCAAAGCCCCCCCATCTCAGACCTTCCCAATGACCCCGCGTCCTTTGACCTTGTACCCCTGACTCTTCATTCATCTGCTGACTCTCCCCGCGGGGGCTCCTCCAGGGCCAGCTCTGAGGCTGGCGCCCACACGTCTGGGGTGGCGAGGAGCTGGTGCAGGGAAGGAGGCTCGTCCCCGTCACCACCGCTGACCCCAACACATCTCGCCTCCTCTGACGGTTCACAATTGGGGGACTGCCCCCCTGCACTGAAGCCTCCTGGAGTACAAGGACTCACTTGTCCTGCCTCCCCAGCACCCGGCCCATGGTAGGTGCTCGGGCTGCATGTGGCTGCGGCCGGAATTTGTGCCCTGGAGTCCGGCTGTCACTGCAGAAGTGGGCAGGAACGACCCTGCCCCTCCCGAGGGATATCTGGGGAGGCTTGGAAGTAGATGTGTCTACTGTTCTGGGACAGAGAGAGAGAAGGAAGTGGGGGGAGGGGGAGGGCAGCCTTGGGAAAGTGGGCTCTCTGCATAAAAGGAGCTTTCAGGTACAGCTGCCATGGTGCAAACATGCCTTTGATGTCACCTCCCGGGAAAGGCTGGCCTCTGATGCCACACGGCCGGCCCCCCTGGGGACTCACCTCCCAGCGCGGTGGTCCACGGGTCCGTCTGGGAGCCCCTGTGCCAGACACTCTCAGCTGGGCTCACAGGTCAATGGTCATCCCATCGGCACGGGACCAGGGACCACCATCCAGTGTCGATCCCTCCGGGCCCACCTGCGCCATCCGTACCAGAATCACCCCTCAGGAGGCTATGTTATTAAGGTGATTTTTTTTTTTAATCAATTCACTTCTTTTACTTAAACAGAAAACTTCACACTGTTTCCACAAGTGGAAAGCTAGCATGATGAAAACAGTTCATTCCCTCCTACCGCACACGCGCGCCGTCTGCCCAAGATGAGCGAGCCAGGGCTTGAGGCCTGCCCTCGCTTTGTTAAAGGGAACCACAGAGCTGTTGGAAGCATGCTCACCCCTGCTCAGGCTGCTGTCCTTATTGTAGCATGGAAGACAATGGAAACAAGATGCGGGGGGGTCCCTCCAGGCCCTGAGGGTCACTGGATGCTCCTCTCCTGGCTCCTCCCTGGAAGCAGAAGACTTGGAAAAACATCCAGCTTCTCTGAATGCAGAATGCCCCACTTCAGCTTCCTCCCCAAGCCCCAACGATGACGCAGGAATCCAGTGACGGGGAGCTCACTACCTCACAAATGCAGCTCCCACATGACAGGACGCATCAGGGAGATTGTCGAAAGCTCTCAGCCACTTCAGCTTCTGTACAACACCAAGGGGACAACAAAACCCAGCCCCTCCCTGTGGATGCTATTTCTGTAAAGCCTAAAAGCCACGGAGGCTCATAGGCGAGAGCCGTAAACGTGGGCAGCGATTCTCCTCAGCGATTCTCCTCAAATAGAGCGAGGCTTGCGTGGGGCCCCGGATCCCAGGCAGGTGTTAAGCTGTCTTTGAGAACAGTGATCGTGGCCTCTGCAGGCCCTTATCTGGGCTTTCTGACACATGAACAGCCGTGACAGCCTTGGCCTTGCGGAGACTGCACCCAGGAGGGGGTTCTCCCGGTGACATCTTCAGAAACTGCTTACCTGAACATCCTCCAAGGCTCATGCCCTTTCTAGAAGTGGCCGTAGGGAGAAATCTTTGGTGGCCTGTGACAGGTGTACCCGGTCTCCCTAAGGCTGTCCCCGGCGAGAAGCCAGGGTGCCTCCGGCAGACTGGGGAGGGACCCGGAATGAGGCCTGTCGTCACAGTCATGCTGTGAATGTCAGAGATGAAGTACTTCGAGCAAAGCGCTTTTAAAATAACATTTGGCGATTTCTAAGAAGCAGATTTCTACAGTTGTCCTCACCGTGTTTTCTAATCGCACCCCCATCTAAGGGACCTCGGGACTTTCCTGGAGGTCTTAGTGTAAATCTGACACACAAAGGACATATTCCCAGGGAGTCCCTTGCCTCCTGCTTAGAAAGAGTCCAAAGACCTCGGGGCCTGGGGGGTTCCGCCCCAGTCTTGCTAACCGGCTTGGCAAGCCACCCATCTATAAGACAGGACACCAGTAATGCCCGCACGCCCACTGGAAGAATGCTTAGTGGGCACCCTGATGCCATGCAAGTCTCACCTGTGGATGGCGCAGCCTCATTCAAACATCACCGCAAGACCTGCAGCACCCCAGCATGGCAGGCTTTCAGCTTGCATAGCCCCTATGACAGGGTGCTCCCCACCTTCCAAAGGCCCTTGCAGGTTTAGCTGAACCTATCTCCCTGAGTCGATCCTAACTCCACCTGGTGGGGCCACGCAGGCCGGTCTGCTCCCTACGGCCACCCTGCAGACCCAGCAGCAGCCCAAGGACCTCTCCCCTGCCCAAGGTCATGTCACCCAGCTCCTGCTGACCTGGTACAAACAAATAAAGCAGGGGGGTAAACCACAGCCTGCGTGCAATTACTGAAAAAAACTCCTTATCTTCACAGCTAGTCCAAGTGGAGAGCTGCCCGTTCTTGGATGTGCCCCTCCAACCCGGCATCCTCAGCCACCCTCCCAGGCCCAGGGCCCCAGAGGGCAACAGAATTCCACGAAAACCGCACACTTCTGTTTTCACGTGTGTGGCTGACCCACTGAGGGCACCAGATCAGACAAAGGCAGGCTGTGTGTGCTACTGGAGAATTAAGCAGGATCGGCCAAGGGGCTCCCGTCTGCTGCCTGTCTCAGCCAAGGGCAGCTAAAAATGCCAAGAATTAGCCTGTGCCCAGGGTGGACAACGGGGCAAGAAGAGACATGTGACCCTTCAAAGCCCATGCTCTGGTTGGACAGACCAACCAGCTGGTTAATTCTCAGCCACCAGGGACCATCTGAACGGGCAGCGGGCCTGGAGAGTGTGGTAGAAACTGACAGCAGCTTGGCAATGCCATGAGCCAAGCCCAGCGCACAGGTGTTCTGCAGCGGTGGGGAGGGAGGCACCCCATCAGGTGCTTTAAATCATCTGAACAGACCCCCTGCAAGGACAAAACATTAGCGGGGAGGGAAGTGACCCCATCTTCTCGAATTTGTATTTGATATAAATACACCTGTCACAAATAAACATGACCCTGGCTTCTCTAAATATTTCAGGGTAGGCTAAGGAATTCTAGCTAAAAGCAGAGGGGAGAAAAATATATATATATA
>NW_027397066.1:3900039-3928218 GCF_003265705.2 Callorhinus ursinus
ATATATATATATATATATATATATATATATATATATATATATCTCCTTTGTCATGAAAACTGGGGTATGTCTGTCACTTGTTGGAGAGAAGAAAAAGATGGGAGGGTTGGACTTGTGGACCCAAACAGGAACTTCATTTTTGAGAAATCTCTGCAAAGACACTCTCCCCAGGGTGAAGTCAGTGCATCTCCCTCCGAAGGACAAGGATGGGAATGAATCTGCTGGGACCCGAACATATGGCTGAACTGTACATTAAGTACATCAGACAGAATGCTCCCTTCACCGGAGTGACGCATTATCCAACAGACCTGTCAAATCAGGCTCCCCGTGTAAGCTTCCTGACGGATGCAGCTAAATCACAACCCTGGCGTGTCACGACCAGCTGTGGCGGAGGGCACCCCCCCGTCCCGGGTGCAGGAGCGCCCCACCGCCAGCACATCAGGCTGAAAACAGACCCATCTCCACCAACTTGACAAAGACAAAAAGCATGAATGAAGAGCCCTGTCTAAAATTAACAGTGATGGAAAGTTAATGATGGAGCAAATTTGGCAGAACTATTTCAATACGCATCCCGATGCGGTCCTGGCTTTCAGAGGGAATGCTGCAGTGATAAATGTCTGCCGGGCTCCAGCTAAGACCACAGCCAAGCAACTTTCTGCAAGACCATCCCTTTCTCCGGAATCAGACCCTTGGCAGAAGGTCTGATCTGTCACCCCTGCCTCTGTCCCTGGTTCTGGGGCTGGGCTAACAAATCTGCTTGTCAACATTCAAAGTTCATCTCGGCGCTGTTTACTTGTAATACCAAGCCGGGGAGCAATGCCTATTGAGCGAAAGTTTCCATCAACTGTAGCAAAGCCATTTAACTCAATCAGCAAACACAAAGCACAGGGGGAAAAGACAAACAATGATCTGAGAAAATACTCATGATACAATATTACGTGAAAAAATACTTGCAATTCATATACAGCAGGTCCTCCCTGCGCTTCCATACGACACTGAAAATTTGTGTCTTTGTCTGCTTTTGAAGTCAACGACCATGCCTCATACCCACACTTGGACCCCAGGCTGGGGCAGGACCAGCACCCAGCGGGGGAGCAGTAAACACCTGATAAACTAACTTGGCATGTTTCCCACCTTCTCTTTGTTGTGACTGTTAAGTTTATATGCACATATGAAGAAACCCATGGACAGATGACAGATACACAGACACCCGTGCGGGAAACTGACCAGACAGAAAGTGTCTGAATGCAGAACCGGTGACCTCTGGGTGCAGTGATGGTTTTCTTTCCTCTTTTGCACACTTGCCAGGTTTTCTATAGTAAGAATGCTTTCTATTTACAGCCTCGGGGGGAAATTCTGCGATAAAGAGGTCATGTTTGTTATAGCGGCACGCGGTACCCATCTGTCCAGATGGGCTTTCACGCCGCCAGACACACGTGGCCAGCCATCCTCCGCGGGGCTCCTGCTATGTGTGAGACTTGCCCCCATGTGTTCTCACGCTGAACCTCATGATCGCCTGGCTTAGGTGTTCCCATCACGGCACTCATCTGGAACTTTCCAAGCTACAAGCATTCACCCGGTTTGATCTCCACAACAAGGCTGTGATTCGGTGCAATTACGTTTTCCAGCTGGTGCTCAGGGAAGTTAAGGAACTTGCACACAGCTGATCGGTGGCCGATGATGGGAGAAAGGAGCTTGCAAGAGACGGTGGAGGAGAAAGACCTACTGAAAACCAGACACGTCTGTTCCTGGCCACCCCTCTGGGGACACCCTGTGACTCTCACAGTCACCTCTAAGGGTTCTCGGGCGGGTGGGTGACCACTGCAGCGCGGCCTATGCAATCTGGTGTTTTGTGTTTGCTTCTAGTCTGGCTACTACTCCCACTTCCACGAGGCTGGCCCAGGCTGGTTCTGCGGGGCCCAGCCTGACCTGAGATGCTTCTCCATGCAAACCCAGGTAGTGGGGTTTGGCCTCCTGCTCATGCTCACCACTACTGTACATGAGAACTGGACTTGTGTGAGGCAACTATTCCCACTGGCTGGCCCGGCCAAGCCCTTGCTTTAGAAACCCAGGGGCAGTGCCCTGCTGATGGTTCCACGAGGCCACAAGGCCCAATGCAGGAGGCAAGAATGGGAGGGTTTTCATGCCCCGTGAGAATGGCCCACAGGGCTGGCCTTGGTGCTCCTGGAATTCTCCATGTATCATATCAATAAGACACTGATATAAATGCCTGATACCCTTATCTGATAACTCTGCATCTCCACGCTTGACTCAAGGAGTTAGAAAAGACACAGTCATTCCATCTGAAGCAGAGTTTCCCCTTGATCAGAGTAGTGAGCTCCTTATCACCGAGGGTAAGCAAGCAGTGGGGGGCAAGCTGGTCGGGATGCTGCAGGGGATTCATGTAAGCTGGAGCTGGACAAGGTAGCCTTATGGGCCCTCAACTCCTCTCACGTACCACGGATTAGCTAACACACTGCCTTTCCTCATCACTGTGCCCGGAGCCCTGATGATAGATGGAGTCAGCCAGATATTTCTTTTTGAGGACCACTCCTTTCCCAGTCCAGACTGGGGATTTGTTAATTTTTCTGCAGCAAAATCCCAAACCAAACACAGAAGGCCCCACCACAGAGGTGAGCTCTGGGTGGGTTTTGCCAGTTCAAGGCCTTTCCCACCCTTGCCTACTGTACACCCAGGCAAAGAGGCAGGCAGAACATAAGGTGGCTGCAGAATCAGGGTGACATGGCAGCACTTGAGCCTGTGTCCCCATCAGGACATGACACAGAGCTGGAGGGGCCACCTCTGAGTACTTCCTGCAAATGTGTGGGCTTCTCAGTGAGTAGGGCCCTCAGCCCTTGACAACCACCAAGATGCCGGCCTTGGCCTCATTGGGCCTTGAGCCATGCATGGTCAAAGCAAATTTGGCCAGAGGGTGTGAATAGAGGGGTAGAAAGTGGGCAGGTCGAGCCACTCCATCTGGAAAACCAAAGCCTAGAGCTCTGGGAGACATCCCATTGCCACTGCCTACGTGGCAACCAATTTCCATTGCAATGGGAGAAATCTGGGTGAAATGAGCTTGTCACACAGACCTGGAGCCCAGCGAAAGCTCAGCTGTCCTCTGCTTTTCTCCTCACTTCCTCTCTCAGTTGGGTTAAGATTATTTCCACACCACAGGTGTTAATGAACTAACTCCATCCTTCTTCCAAGAAAGTCCCCTTATCTCTTTCCACTCCTTTAAAAGTAATAGCTAATTAATTAATTAATCATTAATCATGTGTTTTCAACAAATGGTGCTGAGTCTATAGGACATATATCTGCAGAGAAACAAAAAGCAAAACAAAACCCAAATCTCAACCCTTACCTCACACCATAGACAAAAACCAACTCACACTGGGTCCTAGACCTAAATGTAAACTCTAAAACTATAACAATTCTAGAATAAAACAGGGAATAAAATCTCTCTGACTTCTGGTCAAAATTCTTAGATAAAACACAGAAGCATGGGCCATAAAAAAATACATGGGGATAAATTGGACTTCATGAATACTAAAAATTTACACCCGAATGACACTGTTAAGAAACAGAAAAGACAAATCACAGATGGGAGAAAATGTTTGCAAAATATACACCCAACAAAGGATCTGAATCCAGAACATAAAAAGGTCTCTAACAATTTGATAATACAAACAGCACAACAGAAAATAGCCAGAAACAGCGAACATTTGCTTTACCAAAGAAAAGATATGGATGGCAAAAAAAGCACACGAAAAGATGCTCAATATCATTAGTTATTAGGGAAATGCAAATTAAATCACAATGAGATAGATCAGCACTCTTATGAGCATGGCTAAAATTTCAAAATTGACAGTACCAAGTGTTGCCAAGAAGGTGGAGCAACTACAACTCTGGCACCCTGGCGGAAGGAAGGCAAAATGGCACAGCTCCTTCGAAACAATTTGCTTATAAAGTTAAAACACACTATCATAAGATCCAGCTACCCCACTCCTCGGCATCTATCCGAGAGAAACATAAACACATGCAAGTCCACACAAAGACAGCGCACAGTCACATTCCCTGGGGAAATGACACACACCCCGATCATCACCACGAGCACGCGTGGCTGGAATGCAGGACAGAGAGTTGTCATAGTGACAAGAGAAGCCAGAAGGGCACTGGGGGTGGATATGGCACAGACATTCTCACAGGCCGGGCCCCCGGGGGTCAGGGCAGTGGTTCTTAAAGAGCAGATATTTGGCACTTAGCGACATCTGGTATTTTTTTGACTGCCAGCAACTATTGGCATCTGGTGTGAAGAGCTCAAGGGAGATGGTGAACACCCTACAATGCACGGGCTGGCCCCTGCAACAGTCACAACAGCAAAATTAGGAGGTCCAAAAAGTCAATATTGGCCTAGATTGAGAACCACCACTGCTCCCCTGCCCCGTCCCCCAGCTAGGGTGTAGGGTGGCTTCTTAAGAGAAGGATGGGTGATGGCTCACTCAGCAGCTGTCATATGTAACATGCTTGTGTCTCTCTCTGTGCTGGGCTCTGCCTGCTCAGCCTCCAGCCCTGCAAAGTGGACTTTATTTTAAAGATGAGGGGATGGACCTGGGAGGAGCGGCGCGGAAGCGCACCGCAGGGATCTACTGGGTTTGGAGGCTCCACACGGGATCGGGTGCCAGACATAGAAACGTGCAATCACAGGCCAGGTGAGCACGGAGTGCGGCCGGAGACCAGGGACACGGGAGTGACTGCTTTTCTCTGGGGGCACACTGAGGAGCGGGGCCCCAAGTTCTCAGCTCCTCCGGGCGGAGAGTGGGAGGCCGCCATTTTCACCCTGGTCCTCCAAGGCTGTACCGAGAGCTTGCAGGGAACAAAACTCCTGAGAGCAAACCCGAGCAGCTTGCTTAGCCCAGACTCACAAGGGTGGGGCAATTCTGCCTCCGGCAAAGACATCTGGGAACAACGGCAACAGGCCCCTCCCCCAGAAGAGCAGCACGAACAGCCAGCAAGCCAAGACCAAGTTTAATGATCAAGGAGAACGGGAGAACTCCAGCGCTAGGGGAATACTGCACATAGAATTCATGGCTTTTTTACCATAATTCATTAGTCAGTCAAAGTTAATTTTTTAACTGTTTTTTTTTTATTTTTCTTTTTCCCTTTTTCAAACAACATCTTATCAATCCCTTTTTTAAAAAAATATTTTTTATTTTTCATTTTTAGATTCATATTTTTATCCCTTCATAGTAGTTACCCTTATTTTTGGCATATATATATAAGTTGTTCTCTCTTTAAAATATTGAGATACAATTTCTTCTAACAGATCAAAATATACCCTAAATCACTAGTGTATGGCTTTGTTCTAGTCTCCTGCCTGATCACATTCTCTCCCTTTTTTTTTTCTTTTTTCCTTTTTTCTTTTTCTTTTTAAATGTAATCAATTCCTTTTATAAAATCTTTTATAATTTTCATCTTTACATTCATCTGCCATCCCTTCATTGTATCAACCTTTATTTTGTACATATATGTCTTTCTTCCTTTAAAATTTTAGCAGGCACTTTCTTCTAACAGACCAAAATATGCCCAAAAGCTAGTGTGTGGCACTGATCTATGCACTAGCCTGATCATATTTGATCATATTCTGGTTTTTTTTTTCTGTTTTTGTTTGTTTCTATCTTTTTCTTTTTCCTTTTTTTTTTTCTCTTCTTTCTTTCCCTTTCTTGTCCCCTGGTTTCAGGTCTTTTCTGATTTGTATACAGTATATTTGCTGGAGACGTTGTTAACCTGTTACATTTTGTTCTCTCATTCATCTGTTCTCCTCTGGACAAAATGACAAGACGAAAAAAATCACCTCAGCAAAAAGAACAAGAGGTAGTACCGTCTGCCAGGGACCTACTCAATACGGACATTAGTATGATGTCGGACCTAGAGTTCAGAATCATGACTTTAAAGATACTAGCTGGGCTTGAAAAAAGCGTGGAAGTTATTAGGGAAACCCTTTCTGGAGAAATAGAAGAACTAAAATCTAACCAAGTCGAAATCAAAAAGGCTATTAATGAGGTGCAATCAAAAATGGGGGCACTAACTGCTAGGATAAATGAGGCAGAAGAAAGAATCAGCGATATAGAAGACCAAATGATGGAAAATAAAGAGGCTGAGAAAAAGAGAGAGAAACAACTACAGGATCACGAGGGCAGAATTCGAGAGATAAGCGATACGATAAGACGAAACAACATTAGAATAATTGGGATCCCAGAAGAAGAAGAAAGAGACAGAGGGGCAGAAGGTATATTGGAGCTAATTATAGCAGAGAACTTCCCTAATGTGGGGAAGGAAACAGGCATCAAAATCCAGGAGGCACAGAGAACCCCTCTCAAAATCAATAAAAATAGGTCAACACCCCGACATCTAATAGTAAAACTTACGAGTCTCACAGACAAAGAGAAAATCCTGAAAGCAGCTCGGGAGAAGAGATATGTAACCTACAATGGTAGAAACATTAGATTGGCAACAGACATATCCACAGAGACCTGGCAGGCCAGAAAGGACTGGCATGATATCTTCAGAGCACTAAACGAGAAAAATATGCAGCCAAGAATACTATATCCAGCTAGGCTGTCATTGAAAATAGAAGGAGAGATAAAAAGCTTCCAGGACAAACAAAAACTAAAGGAATTTGCAAACAGGAAACGAGACCTCCAAGAAATATTGAAAGGGGTCCTCTAAGCAAAGAGAGAGCCTAAAAGCAGCATAGATCAGAAAGGAACACAGACAACATACAGTAACAGTCACCTTACAGGCAATACAATGGCACTAAATTCATACCTTTCAATAGTTACCCTGAATGTAAATGGGCTCAATGCCCCAATCAAAAGACACAGGCTATCAGATTGGATTAAAAAACAAGACCCATCCATATGCTATCTGCAAGAGACTCATTTTAGACCCAAAGACACCCCCACATTGAAAGTGAGGGGGTGGAAAACCATTTACCATGCTAATGGACACCAAAAGAAAGCTGGGGTGGCAATCCTTATATCAGACAAACTAGATTTTAAAACAAAGACTGTAATAAGAGATGAAGAAGGACACTATATCCTACTTAAAGGGTCTATCCAACAAGAAGATCTAACAATTGTAAATATCTATGCCCCGAACATGGGAGCAACCAATTATATAAGGCAATTAATAACAAAAGCAAAGAAACACATTGACAACAATACAATAATAGTGGGGGACTTTAACACCCCCCTGACTGAAATGGACAGATCATCTAAGCAAAAGATCAACAAGGAAATAAAGACTTTAAATGACACACTGGACCAAATGGACTTCACAGACATATTCAGAACATTCCATCCCAAAGCAACGGAATACACATTCTTCTCTAGTGCCCATGGAACATTCTCCAGAATTGATCACATCCTAGGTCACAAATCAGGTCTCAACCGGTACCAAAAGATTGGGATCATTCCCTGCATATTTTCAGACCACAATGCTTTGAAACTAGAACTCAATCACAAGAGGAAAGTCGGAAAGAACTCAAATACATGGAGGCTAAAGAGCATCCTACTAAAGAATGAATGGGTCAACCAGGAAATTAAAGAAGAATTAAAAAAATTCATGGAAACCAATGAAAATGAAAACACAACTGTCCAAAATCTTTGGGATACAGCAAAGGCAGTCCTGAGAGGAAAGTATATAGCAATACAAGCCTTTCTCAAGAAACAAGAAAGGTCTCAAATACACAACCTAACCCTACACCTAAAGGAGCTGGAGAAAGAACAGCAAATAAAGCCTAAACCCAGCAGGAGAAGAGAAATAATAAAGATCAGAGCAGATATCAATGAACTAGAAACCAAAAGAACAGTAGAACAGATCAACGAAACTAGGAGCTGGTTCTTTGAAAGAATTAACAAGATTGATAAACCCCTGGCCAGACTGATCAAAAAGAAAAGAGAAATGACCCAAATCAACAAAATCATGAATGAAAGAGGAGAGATCACAACCAACACCAAAGAAATACAAACAATTATAAGAACATATTATGAGCAACTCTATGCCAGCAAATTAGATAACCTGGAAGAAATGGGTGCATTCCTAGAGATGTATCAACTACCAAAATGAACCAGGAAGAAATAGAAAACCTGAACAGACCTATAACCACTAAGGAAATTGAAGCAGGTCATCAAAAATCTCCCAACAAACAAAAGCCCAGGGCCAGATGGCTTCCCAGGGGAATTCTATCAGACATTTAAAGAAGAATTAATACCTATTCTCCTGAAACTGTTCCAAAAAATAGAAATGGAAGGAAAACTTCCAAATTCATTTTATGAGGCCACCATTACCTTGATCCCAAAACCAGACAAAGATCCCATCAAAAAGGAGAATTACAGACCGATAGCCTTGATGAACATGGATGCAAAAATTCTCACCAAAATACTAGCCAATAGGATCCAACAGTACATTAAAAGGATTATTCACCACGACCAAGTGGGATTTATCCCTGGGCTGCAAGGCTGGTTCAACATCCACAAATCAATCAACGTGATACAATACATTAACAAAAGAAAGAACAAGAATCATATGATCCTCTCAATAGATGCAGAAAAAGCATTTGACAAAGTACAGCATCCTTTCTTGATCAAAACTCTTCAGAGTATAGGGATAGAGGGTACATACCTCAATATCATAAAAGCCATCTACGAAAAACCTACAGCGAATATCATTCTCAATGGGGAAAAGCTGAGAGCTTTTCCCCTAAGGTCAGGAACGCGGCAGGGATGTCCACCATCACCACTGCTATTCAACATAGTATTAGAAGTCCTAGCCACAGCAATCAGACAAGAAAAAGAAATCAAAGGCATCCAAATCGGCAAAGAGGAAGTCAAACTCTCACTCTTTGCAGATGATATGATACTGTACGTGGAAAACCCAAAAGACTCCACCCCAAAACTGCTAGAACTCATACAGGAATTCAGTCAAGTGGCAGGCTAAAAATCAATGCACAGAAATCAGTGGCATTCCTATACACCAACAACAAGACAGAAGAGAGACAAATCAAGGAGTCGATCCCATTCACAGTTGCACCCAAAATCATAAGATACCTAGGAATAAATTTAACCAAAGAGGCAAAGGATCTGTACTCAGAAAACTCTAAAATACTCATGAAAGAAATTGAAGAAGACACAAAGAAATGGAAAAACGTTCCATGCTCATGGATTGGAAGAACCAACATTGTGAAGATGTCAATGCTACCTAGAGCAATCTACACATTCAATGCAATCCCCATCAAAATACCATCCACTTTTCTCAAAGAAATGGAACAAATAATCCTAAAATTTGTATGGAACCAGAAGAGACCCCGAATAGCCAGAGGAATACTGAAAAAGAAAAGCAAAGCTGGCGGCATCACAATTCCGGACTTCCAGCTCTATTACAAAGCTGTCATCATCAAGACAGTATGGTACTGGCACAAAAACAGACACATAGATCAATGGAACAGAATCGAGAGCCCAGAAATGGACCCTCAACTCTATGGTCAACTTATCTTTGACAAAGCAGGAAAGAATGTCCAATGGAAAAAAGACAGTCTCTTCAACAAATGGTGTTGGGAAAATTGGACAGCCACATGCAGAAGAATGAAACTGGACCATTTCCTTACACCACACACAAAAATGGACTCCAAATGGTTGAAAGACCTAAACGTGAAACAGGAGTCCATCCAAATCCTAAAGGAGAACACAGGTATCAACTTCTTTGACCTCAGCCGCAGCAACTTCTTCCTAGAAACATCACCAAAGGCACGGGAAGCCAGGGCAAAAATGAACTATTGGGATTTCATCAAGATAGAAAGCTTTTGCACAGCAAAAGAAACAGTCCACAAAACCAAAAGACAACCGACAGAATGGGAGAAAATATTTGCAAGTGACATATCAGATAAAGGGCTAGTATCCAAAATCTATAAAGAACTTATCAAACTCAACACCCAAAGAACAAATAATCCAATCAAGAAATGGGCAGAAGACATGAACAGATATTTTTCCAAGGAAGACAACCAAATGGCCAACAGGCACATGAAAAAGTGCTCAACATCGCTCGGCATCAGGGAAATCCAAATCAAAACCTCAATGAGATACCACCTCACACCCGTCAGAACGGCTAAAATTAACAAGTCAGGGAATGACAGATGTTGGCGGGGATGTGGAGAAAGGGGAACCCTCCTACACTGTTGGTGGGAATGCAAGCTGGTGCAACCACTCTGGAAAACAGTATGGAGGTTCCTCAAACAGTTGAAAATAGAGCTACCCTATGATCCAGCAATTGCACTACTGGGTATTTACCCCAAAGATACAAATGTAGGGATCCGAAGGGGTACGTGCACCCCAATGTTTATAGCAGCAATGTCCACAATAGCCAAACTGTGGAAAGAGCCAAGATGTCCATCGACAGATGAATGGATAAAGAAGAAATGGTATATATACACAATGGAATATTATGCAGCCATCAAAAGGAATGAGATCTTGCCATTTGCAATGACGTGGATGGAACTGGAGGGTGTTATGCTGAGTGAAATAAGTCAATCAGAGAAAGACATGTATCATATGACCTCAGTGATACGAGGAATTCTTAATCTCAGGAAACAAACTGAGGGTTGCTGGAGTGGTGGGGGGTGGGAGGGACGGGGTGGCTGGGTGATAGACATTGGGGAGGGTATGTGCTATGGTGAGCACTGTGAATTGTGCAAGACTGTTGAATCACAGATCTGTACTTCTGAAACAAATAATGCAATATATGTTAAGAAAAAAAAAAGAAGAAGAAGATAGCAGGAGGGGAAGAATGACGGGGAGTAAGTCGGAGGGGGAGACGAACCATGAGAGACGATGGACTCTGAAAAACAAACTGAGGGTTCTAGAGGGGAGGGGGGTGGGGGCATGGGTTAGCGTGGTGATGGGTATTAAAGAGGGCACGTTCTGCATGGAGCACTGGGTGTTATGCACAAACAATGAATCATGGAACACTACATCAAAAACTAATGATGTAATGTATGGTGATTAACATAACAATAAAAAAATATTAAAAAAATAAAGATGAGGGGATGGAGGCCCAGACATTGCTGCCACCGCTTGTCCAAGGGTGGGCAGCTACCCAGTCACTGGCCGGGACCAGGACCCACCGCAAGCAGAAGACACCCACCCACTCCCCGTGCCCCCCCTCCCGGGGGGTCTGTGTGCAGGTGCTCATCTGAGCAGCTCGGTTTATCCATAGTGATTAAAATCTCCAGCTCCAGAGCCCACGGCACACCACGAGGATTCCAAACGGCCAGCACCTCTGTGAGCTCCTCTGTGAGCAAGGCCGTCCTCGGGCCCCAGGGAGAAGGAAATACTCAGGCACCAACTCAATTCAGTTTTTTTTTTCCCCATCAGATAATAAATGAATAGTGTCCTATCAAGACGTCAGAGTCTGGAAGCCGAACAAGGCAGAGTGCAAGACGTAAGTATGAAATAATGAATTTATAATCCCTCTGAAGAGCAGTCGGAATGGGAAACTGACATCGCCATGGAAACTAGGGAAGTGTGGTGAGGCTCTTGTGCAGGACTCGGTGGGGCATGTTCACTGTGCTCCATGATGGAAACAGTGAGTGATTGTCCCGGACATGGGGCATAGGCAGCCCGCCAGGACGGGACCCTGACCGCCTCAGCTTCTGGGCAGCACCTCCTCACTGGGGGCCCAGGGGGAGGCAGTCCCCTCAAGCCTAGGATGGGGGCCCCTTTGCGGGGGGGGGGGGCACGTACATGCATACAGGCTCCTGCAAACCTCCACAGAAATGCAGGGAGAGTCCAACGGGGACAGTGTAGACCTCTGGACAAATAGCCCAGGCCCCGACTCTGCATGAAACACCCCACAAACATTCAGCAGATACCTGGCTCCTACTTGTGCAGGAGAAACCTTGTCCCTGCCCTCCAGGGGCCCTCAGAGCCAGGAGCCACAAAGACAGGACCGGATCCCATGCCGGGAGGCCCGGCAGAGGCCCAGCGGAGGCTCCTGGTCAGACCAGGACCCGGGGCAGGCCCCTGGAGGCTTGGAGCAGCTACAGCAGTGCTTAGAAACACGGTGGGGACTATGCCGGGCAGGTGGGCTGGGGAAGAAAGAACAAAGCCCAGACGATGAGCAGGGAAGCGACAGGCCAGGGTGCACGGGGCAGGGACTCGCCCACGTAAAGAGCAGAGGAAAGGGCGCAGCCCCAGGCTTCAGCCAGAAGGGCCTGCGGACGCTTGGCAATAACAGGCACCCCTCTTTCCTTTTTGAAAAGCTTTGCTACTGCTGATGTGTAATTTTTCAATCATAAATCAGTCAGCCAAACGGCCAAGGACCCTAATTTTAAATAGTTTTACTCGAGCTGTTAAGTGTATTCTCAGCTTTGTTATAACCAATCGTAGAGAATCCTAAGGATGGAGATCCCAGACGGATGGGTCTGTCCTGTGCCTGCCTCACCGCACACCGCGCCAGCCCGCACACGCAGAGCAGGCAGCCCAGGGACCCATCGCCCCTCTTCCTCTGTCCAGGCTCAGACATCAAAATACAAGAAAAACACCTACCGAATCCTGAGCGTTTCCGGGCCCTTCAGGTGCCGAGAACACAGCTCTGGCTGGAGGTCAGGGGCTCCCGCATTAGAAGCTGTGCCCCTCCTGGGCACCGTGTCCCCCTGGCCCTTTCTGGGGGTTGAAGGGATGATCTGAAAGGAGGTCCCCCCTGAATGTCCCAGGCACCCGCCATGGGCCAGCGACACGGCAGCCGCTCCAAGTGTGAGGAGAGCAGTGACCGTGAACGCAGGGTGTGCTAAGGCTCTCCTCACATTATCCCCACGCTTTGGTGGGATATCAGTATTGTTATGATTTTCCCAACTTCAAAGATGAGGAAACAAGCTCAGAGAGGGGGATTAACTTACCCAAGGTCACACAGCTCCCATGCTTCCTTGCCTTCTAGAGGGGAGGGGGCAGAGTTGCGGAGAGCGGGCAACAGCGAAGGACTCCTGCTCGGGGTGCAGCGTGTGCAAACCCCCAAAGTGTGCAAGCGCTGATGTGAGTGAGGAGCGGGCGGGGGGGGGGCTGCCCTGCAGAGTGGACACTGGCAAGAGGCTGCTGGGGAGCTGCTAAGATCCATGGGGCAGAAACCGCAAAGCAAACCAGACATGGGGGATAGAGGGCAGACAGCCCAGGGGCTGAGAAGCCGCAGCAGAGGGGGCGCTGCAGGGGAGGCGGCAGAGCTGGGGCCCCGTCCCCCAACACTCCCTTCCGGCTGAGCCCAAGTTCCAGGGTCCTGTCACTCCACCCGAACACTCCGCCTCCTCCCCGTAAGCCTCTCGGCGTCAGCAAACAAATGCTGCGCTCCATGCCTCAGTTTCCCCATCTGTGAACCGAAGCAGCTATGAGGGTAGAAGCAGACTTAGGACAGACAGCTCATGGCAGGCACTTCTTTAAGTATTGCTTTCTATTATGCACTTGGCCAGTTTTACCCTTACGAGCTGCTTCCAGCAACCCAGAGTCACATTTTTCAAACCACCTGGGGGACATGGCTTGGCCAATCATTAAGAACCAGGGGTTCCTCAATGGGGCAGCCTTCCTAGGGGCTGCACCCAAGGGTGTGAGCAGGACTGAGCCTGAAGGTGAGTCTGAAACCTCCCCAGGAGGCTCAGGCCCCTGCTTTAGAAAAGCCACCCCCCCACCCCCGCACATGTGAGCCGGGACACGTAATCTGGGGCGGGCAGAGTGACGACTCCAGCTCGCAAGCCCTTTGTAGAAAGAAGGCTCCTGCAATATTTAAGCAGCTCTCCATCTCTGAAAGTCTTCCCACAGCCCAGAGTGCAGGATTTAGGGCCAAAGGTAGCTCAGCCATTCAGAGGCAAAGCTGAAAATCCAGCTGACACACAGCCTGGGCCTTGTGGGAGGGCGGCGGACGGGGTGTCTGTCACCAGCTTGCACCCTGGAGCTGGGAGTTGGGGTCAGGTTTGGGCCCCTGCCAAAGCCTTCATTATGCTTGAAGAATGCTCTTTTCAAATTGTCTCTTTTTGTTTTCCCACTCCCCCAAATTTATGTAAAAATAAACTGCGTGAATTCACTGCATGCTTTCAGAGCCCCTTAATGAGCAATTTCCCAGCGAGTGTCAGAGCCGGCACCAACCCGAGCTGGTGGCTCGCAGCTGCTTGGCCTGAGCCAGGGGGAGTCGGAGCGTGCTGAGGACATGCCCTGCCCACTGTCACTGTGACAGCCACTCCAGCAAGGGTCATCATTCAATTCTCCCACAGCCCACAGCACAGATCATTCCCATTTCACAGAGGAGGAACTTGAGGCTCAGAGAGGCTCGGGAACTGGTGCGAAGTCACACAGCTCCCAAGTCGCAGAGCAGAAACTCAAGCCTATCGGAGTCCGACACTCTGCACCTCACCGCTATGCTTGACTGTGAATTTGATGGTTCTCCATTCTGGCCACAGTGCTCTGTACACACTGAAGATTGTGGCCTCCCCTCTTCAAGCATGACCTCACCTGAACAGTATTCAAGGTGCGGTCAGGTCCCTGCAAAGTACAACAGACTATCACCTCCCTTGCTGTAGGTCCAATACCTCTGTGAATGCAGCCTGAGGTGGTAGTGTCATGGCAGGGAGCATGTCGCATGGTTCCCTGTGGGGAGTTCGTACTCCACGGAGACCCTGGGGCCGTCCTAACACCTGCTGCTAGGAAAGTGGCCAGCACCTGCTTCCGGGGTGGCTGGTTTGGGAACCTCGATGCACAAGGTACATCTGTCCCTGTCAGATTGCGTCTGTGACTTAGGTCCCTCCAGCCAGGTCAGGCCCTGCCACTGACCTGCCCAGGAACTTGAGCCAGGTCCTCCCCTCACCTCCCAACAGCCTGGGCCATGGTTTCCTCCACTATACAAATGGATTCCAGGGCTCCGCTGAGTGGCTGCCCAACCACGACCAGTAAATGCTGGGAGAACACATGAATGAAGGAAGGAAGGCATGCTTTCGTCCAACAACGAAATCCTGAGCACAGGTGGTGTGCCCAGCTCTGTGCTGGGGACACAGCAGGAAACAAAGCAGCTCTCTGTCCATGGGGAGCTGGCCCTCTCGGGGCAGGCAGGCGACCAGCCCATCGCTGGTGGCAAATTGTGGATGGTGCATGGACAGTGTCTCAGAGACAAGGAGGGAGGGGAGGGGGGAAGAGGAGAGGAGGGGAAATGAAGAAGGAGAGAAAGAAGGAATGGAAGTCTCCCGCCTATCTTTCCACATCAGAAGAAGCCCAGGAGGAGGAGGGGTGTGAGGGTGAGGGGGTGCCCAGAGGCGCCCCCCCGGCCCCCGCAGCCCTACCCTCTGCCTCTGTCTCGGGCACAGACTTGTGTGCCCTGCTGATGAATGTCACCACGACAAACAAAAACAGGGACTGCGAGCCCGCTGCTTGTACCTCTGGAGCTGAGCCACGCTGACAGCCCCAGGCTTGTTTGACCTGGGCGGGGGGGAGGCGCGGGGACAGCCCTGGCGGTGGCACCTCTGGTCCCAGCCAAGTAAGGCAGACAGGGGTGGCTGTGAGTTTACGTGGCACTCTGCAAAGAAGGGGACAGCCTTCTGTCCTGGGGAATCCTGGAGCGACCAGTCACCTGCCGTCATCCGTGCAGCCCGGGCTGTGGGCACGACAGTAAATAGCAGGCACGTCGGGTTCCCATGTGCACACAGCCGTCCCCGCACCGGGGTTTCTGATCTCCCCTCCTCCCCCGGGAGGCCTGGGGTCCCACGCTGATCGCCATACACCAGGATGGGCTGTGGCAGGGGGACCCTGCTCATCTGGTTTATAAACCAGGGCTCTGTTTGAGATCCTTTTTGAAGAAATGGTCGTGGGCCTCGAAAACATCTCAAAGCCACTGCCGCTGTGTCCACGAAGGAACGTCTGACGGCACCGGACGGACAGCCCAGACCCAGCCTTGGCTGTACCGCCATCCGCCCAGGTGCCCCAAGCCAGAGCCTAGGGGTCCTCTGACAGCCACGCACTCCCAGCCACCCCCAGGGCCCCGTCACCACCAAATCCCGTGGGGGCTTGACTCCCCCACACCCTCCCCTTCCCTCCCGCCGGGCTGCGCTCGGCCTGCCCCTCGGGGCTGCCCGCAGAAGTGCCTCTGAGCGCCGGGAGGGCCCCGGAGTCCGTGTCGGCCTGAGCAGTAAAGCCAAGTCTGCACTCATTAGCATTCCACCTGTTCCTCTTTTCTTCCTTAGCCGTTGTGTGAAGGTCAGTTTAATAAAAGCCGTCTAGCTGCCCGCAGCAGGACCTGGCACCCCGGGCCCCCCGGCACCGCCCTCGCCACATGGGGACACCGCCTATTGTTTTGCACTCAGGCAAACAGGTTCTATTTTTTTCCTTTATAAAATAATGTTATGCGTAATCGCCGGTCCCCGGGATTATAATACGAGAGGCGGATAATACGAGAGGCGGGCCGGCTGCCGTTGGGGCCACCGGGCGGTGGTCCTCGCTCTGCCCGCCGCTGCGCCCACCCGGCTGCCACCGAGCTCCCAGGAGGCGCTGCTAATCTGGGCGACAGCTGTACGGGGGGAGCGGCCTTCGGAGGCATAGGCTCCTTTCCCGTCATTGTGTTGACCACATCTCCGCGAGGGAACTCACAGGCCATCAGCATTTTACTAACCCGCTTGGCATCCACGGGGTGCAGTCGGGCCTAATGAAGTCACCTCCAAAGTTCGTATTGTGCTCACTAAGATAATGACGCTGCTGATGGGGAACGTGGGGCAGAGCGGGACGGGCCGGGGCCCCTCGAAGAGTCTGATAAAACCGTGAAGGAGAAGGCAGGGAGGAAGCCTTCCTGAGAGCGCAGGGCTGCAAGAGCACTAGGCCGAGACCCCTAGAGAGGGCTCAGGAAAACAGAAACTGGGAGGGGCCAAGATCCATTTGTCCCCAAACTAGAGGACATTCAACATACACAGGAGTAAGAAGATGCGTGAAGAAGGGACCAGGAGGGTCCAGGGAGCCAGCACAGTTCCCTGGTGGCCCAACTCAGCCTGGCACCAAGGTCTTCCAGCAGGAAGAGGAAACAGGAAGCAAGGACTCCGGAAGACCTTCGGCCTCGGGGACAGAGGACTCACCCCACCTCACCAGGACAGTGTGGAACAGCCATAGTGAGCCACATCAGGAAGAAGGGGATGGGGCTGCTGGGGGAGAACACGTATCTGTGAGCCGTCACTTCCCCAGACTCACTGAAGGCTCACTGTCCACCCTGGGGTAGATGCTGTTGGACCCACTTCACAGATGGGGAAACTGAGCCTCTGGGCTCTTGGGCCAAAATCAGGTGCTCTGGGAGTCTCACTGGCTTGGCTGGTCCTGTGGGCTGCCACACCCTTCCAGTGAGGTGGGGGGGCTGCCAGAGGCCCAGAGAAGGGTAAATGTCCCCATTTTTTAAAACAAAGAGGACACATCTGAATCCAGAAAGAACAGTCTCATGAGCTTAGCATTAATTCCCAGCAAAATAACGGAATGAATTTAAAGCAGGGCTTTTGAGCTGTTCAGGAGACAATCAGGAGGCACCAATACGGCTTCGCCAAGAACCGTGCCCTCTGAAGCGTGTCAGGGGACCACAGGCCAAGTGGCCGTCAGTGTCCGTGGCATCAGATGCCCTGGGAACCACAGAACCTGCACACGGCCTGAGCTGTGGCCACCAAGGCACGATCTGTCTCCACGGCTCTGCCATCTTTGTCTACCGCGTGGCACCTTGCCAAGACAAGTTCCCAAAAAACCCATCAAACCCAGCGTTGCCTTCAAGGGAAGAATCAGGAGGATACTCCAGCAGATTACCAAAACGGATTCCCTGTGGTATTCACCGTGGATTCCTGGCCACGTGGCCCAGGGGACTCCTGTAGCTGCCACTTGGCAGTCAGAGGCAGGACCCAAAATCAACACAGTCTCGGTGACTCAGCAGGCAGGGGCCGGCAGCCACACACACCTGAGCTCATCCCCCACTTCCTCGCCTCATTCGCTGGCTCACTCAGCCCTCCATCACTCATGAGCTGGGTGACCTTGGCGAAACCACTTAACCTCTCTGAACCTCAAATTCCTCATCTTCAAATGGCAGTGGCATTATCACCTAGGACGGAGTCTGGACTACTCTAGGCCCTCGAGGGTTTTTAATCTCTTTTCTCTTTTTTGCTGTTTTTATAAGCCACAAACAGTTCGTGAAATGCAGTCTGGCTGTTAGGTTCCAGAGGGGAGTGTCGGGTCCCGATCCTGGCTGCCTACCTACAGAGCTCCATGGGGGGCCTGCCCCCAGCCCTGCGATATCAAGGCTGGAGAGCCTTTGCTGAAAGTCTTCCTCCACACATCAGATGTGATGCATCTCGGTGTCCCATTGTCTGACACTGTCCACCCAATGGCCAAGTAGCAGGAGTCCCTCCCACAGGGCTGCAGACAGTCCCCTGAGCAAAGCGTCAGCTCCCGCCTTGTTCCAACGTGGCAGCCTGCCCCTGCCAGGGACACGGGGGGGCAGCTCTTCATGGCACAGGTCCCACCACGCCATGGCCACGGGCCATCCATCAGGCCTCTGGAGCATACAGAGGGCCTGGGCCCAGCATCTCCAAGGGAGCCTCGGGGGCCCACCCATCCAGGCAGGTTGGAGCCACAGCTGATCCCCCCGGATGCTACCGACTGATCCCGGTGTCAGCCAAGGGCCAGGGCACAATGTCGTGACCTCGTCGTCATGTGAGAAGGGGTCAGTCATCAGCCGGTCTGAGAGCTCACTCCCTGGGGCGTCCCGGAGAGGCAATGCGCCCGAAGGTGTGGCCATGCTGGAGGGAGGGGGGCAACATGCCTGTTCCTCTGGGCCTGGTCCCACCACGCCTGGGGGCCCTTCGGGGCTGGGCATGCCCTCCGCAGGTAGCCGGGGGAGGGTGCGGGCTGGGGAGGGGCAGCCAAGGCCAGCCGGCCTCCACGCTGTCCTGGGGGAAAGGATGCACGTGGCTCTGCGGGAGCCCCCGGCCCAGCCGGAATTAAAAGGGGGAGCTGCCCTGGGATGGACCGGCCTCCCGCGGGAAGGGGCGCTGCACGGGACCACCGGGGAGAGAAGACTAGAATCCCTTCCCTGCTGCTGTCCTGCTGTGGACCATGGACCCTGCCACCTCACCTCTCCAGCCTGGCCCCTCATCTGCAAAGCAGACATCAGGTTAACTGGTACAAAAACAACAACAACAACAGTGCCTCGCATTCTGCCAGGCAAATAAGCAGCAGATCCGTGGTAACTCATGTTCATTCAGTGGTAAGAATATTAAAAAGATGATGAACCACCTCATGGGGCATTCGTTATAAACTAGCGCCCGTAATGGTTTCAATACACTGGCTATCGAGGGCAAGCTCTCCGAGGGACAGCCCCTGCGCCTCGCGCCTCGCTTCCCGGCCCCGTGCCCAGCCACGTCCAGGACAGCAGACCCCCCCCCCAGGCCCCAGCCTGTCCCTCGCTCACCTCCTGCAGCCCAGTCACTCGGGGGCACCATCTTGACCTCCAAAGAGCGGCCCCTTGGCTGCGGCGGGCCCCTGGGTGGCCTCTCCGCGAATTCCTCGGGTTAAAGCGCTATTTATTCTCAATCCTGTTGACCCGATTTTAATCCCGGCTACATTCGTGCCTATGGCCATGGAATGGAATACGTTCCGGGGAAAAATAAATTCATGCGCACAGATGATGCTCTAACTGCAGCCGACAAAGGTCAGAGAGGGAGCGCGTTCTCTGGCAGCTGCTGGGATCTCGGGCTCGGGCCTGGGGGAGCTCGAGGGGTCCTTTCAGCGCAGGAGCACCGATGATGGCCTCGGCCTGGGTATTTTTAGATCCTGCCTCGCTCGGCCCCTGCGAACACAAAGCCAATTAAACCAACAGCAGCACCCCGAGCACATTGCCTGAGTGGTTTTTCCTAAAAATAAATTACCTGGCATGGCAGAGCCTGGCCTCTGTGAGCGCCAGCAACTGTCAGATAAAATATCTTGGTGGAGAAGCTTCCACGCGTGCATTTGCAAAAGGGGACTCTTGTATGGGGTGTTGGGAGTGCGAGCCGGCTCCCTGCTTCTCCGCCCCTACCCCAGGCACGGGGGCACGCTGCTGAACAAGGTCGGCGCACTGAGCCCACGCGATGTTCTCCTGCGTGACCTCCATGCCCACCTGGCCCCGGCTCGTGAGACTCCAGCCCAACCCACGAGCGAGGGTTATGTGAATTCCACCGTGTGGCCAAGAACCTCCAGGAGGTCCTGGGACTCACTGGCGGTCACCCGGCTGCGACATGGGTCAGCCGGGACCTGAACCCAGATCCGTCAGACCTCAGAGCCTGTGCCTTCAGCCAGTGCCCGGAGGTCACCGTGAGGCGTGGCAGAGCCAGTGACAGCTCTGTGGTGGTGCCCAGTGTGGCTGGAACTTCCAGGATTTCGTGAGTGGTCGAGCGTCTCCAATACTTCGTAAAAGTGGGTGACTATTACGGGTTGAATTTCATCCCCCCCAAATTCACATGTTGATGTCCTAACGCCCCACTGACCTCAGCACATGACCTTATTGGGCAACAGGATCATTGCAAATGTCGTTAGTTCAGACGAGGTGACACGGGCGTGGGGCGGGCCCTGATCCAGTCTGACAGGTGTCCTGACACACAGCGGGCCGCGGGAAAAGAAAGAGACGGGCCCAGAGGGAAGACCAGGCGGAGGGGCTTGGGGAGAAGACAGCCGTCTACAAGCCGGTGGAGAGGCCTGGGCCCCGTCCTCCGTCGCGGCTCTCGGGGCGGGGGGCGGTCGCCCCGCCCCCACCCAGACCTCGGACAGGCCTCCAGAACTGGGAGAGAATACTTTCTGTTGTTTAAGCCGCCCTGGCCAACAAACAAAGTATCTCATTCCCAAACGTCTGAAGCTCTGGGGGTGACAAAGAGCAGCACGGTAGCCCGGACGTGGCCTGTGGGCCACTGCGTGCAGCCTCCCCTGCCTGCCAGGACTAGGGATCCCGGCCTAATGAGTGGGGTTACCCTTTAAGAGGGTGACGAGGAGACATCCAGAGAACAAGGCCACGTCCCTGGTCAGGGCCTCACCCGCATGTAGGCACACCAGTCCCAGACCCCCCCCCCCGGGCATAAACCTAAAAAGTCCTCAGCCAAACACCCACCTGAGCCCTGTCTGGGGCCACCTCCTGGCCCCCGAGTTTGGAAAAGCCACTCCATGACCTGCATCTCAGATGCATCCTCCTTCCTTATAAGGGAAGGAGGCAACTACAGCCAAGCCGTCCACCTCGCGGGGTTGTGACAACGGAGCCGAGAGAGAGATGCACCTGTTTTGTTTTTTTCTGTATACCTGCGGCATTTTCCAGATGATCGGCGGACAGCACCAACCACTTCGACATCAGAAGATACACATCGTGCCCAGGGCCTAGCACGTTACCTGGTAGGTGCGTCGTACGATGCTAATAGTATGATTCACGGGGAGGGTACAACTGTCATGAATATTTTGTCACCAATGATGCTGCCCCCACATGCATCGAACAGAAACTACGAGCGATGGGAGGAGATGCAGAAGTGCGTTCAGAGGGGCACCCACTAACGTCCTGCCTGTAGTTCCTGACAAATGAGAAAAACGGGAAAATATGCAAGAACCCGAAAGACCTAAACGATATTACTAAAAACACACCATTAACTTGTAACGTAAAGCAAAATAAACCATCTTTTCTACAGCCCATCAGACAACCACAAAAACAGGCCATATTTTGGGCCACGAAGGAAACCTCTGTACGTTCCAAACTTTCCTTTTAGAAAAATTCATTTCACTGCCCTCGAGCTGCCCCCTCCCCTCCGCAGGTGGCCCAGCTGAGCTCTACAGCCGCCCCTCTATAGACACGGGTACCTCTGAGAGGGTGTGCGCCCATGCGGACTGGTTGAAAAGCTTCATACTTCAAACAGTTTAAAATTTAAAATTTGAGTCAACCTCAAAAAGAGGAAGAACACAGCCTAAGGAGCTTACTGGGGGCGGGGTAACCTGGCCAATCCACTACTCTGCCTCAGCCTTCTCATCTGTGCAATGGGACTGATCAGAACCATAATGACAATTATGATTCATCAACCTGCAAGATGGGGTTACGGGTAATACGAGTATCAACCCAGGGAGCTATGGCAAGGGTTGGAGATACCGTACATCAGGTGCCTGTGTGATTGAGCAGGTGCTTCATTAATGCCAGTCAAGGACCCCTCCTCTTAACCAGCTCATACCAACTTGCCTCCTGACCCACGCTATCACCATCCCCACCTGGCAGGCTTGAAACTGCACTGATGTTAGGAAAACTCGTCTCTGGAGCCCTTCCCGAGACAACACATTCCACCCCAGTGAGCGCTGGTGGATTTTCTCTCTGACCTGCTCACACTCCTCCTAGGGAGCGGGAGAACCCACCGAGCCACAGGGCTCCCTCGTACAGAGGGACACAGGGTAGAAGCAAACACAATCCCAAGGGGCTCACCTGTAGGAACCACGAGCACCACCATCCATCTTCACCTGAAGCCGATGTTAACAGAAAGCACCGAACGCAGAGGACCCGCCCCCACCCACAGAGGAAGAGCAGGCCCGGGAGAGGGCCCACAGGCCCTGCCATTTCAAGGAGGCATTCACCCCCTCCCCGAGCCGGGCCTGGAGCTAAGTGACTACGTCAGGTGTCATGCCGAAATTAAACCTCTCCTCCCAAACCAAGAGAGGATTTTTATTTCTATTTTCCCCCCAACAGAGCTGTGCTATCTTGCATAATCTTCCTAAAAACCTGAGCTTCTTGAAAGGCTAAGTCACCTTGAAAGGATGAAATTATCACTCAATTAGCACTGTTGAGATTAGAGATTATTAGCACTCTAGGTGTGTAATTAGCACCTCCTCAAATTCAGTTCCTTAGCCAATGTCCCACCCCGGGAGTTTGGCACGAGCCAACTCAGGGCACTCTCAGCCAACGGAACCATGAGCTGAAATTTGAGACAGACTTCCAGGATATGTGA
The DNA here is from genome assembly GCF_003265705.2 of Callorhinus ursinus. Taxonomy (NCBI): domain Eukaryota; kingdom Metazoa; phylum Chordata; class Mammalia; order Carnivora; family Otariidae; genus Callorhinus; species Callorhinus ursinus. Next base: position 3,923,069 of record NW_027397066.1, read on the forward strand.
GTCTGTTATCTGCTCTCTCCCCTCACGACACTATCCAAATTTTCACCCCTGGGATTAGAAACCCATCGTCATGCCAATATCGTCCTATTGTATAGGTTTCAATTAGATCTTTCAAATCAAAGAGCAAAGGCTGAGCCCTGAAACAGGTGGGACCTGGCACCTTCCCAAGTCCCAGGGCCAGGCAGTCAGAGACACATAGCTGGAAAAGCCCCATGGAGGACACAGGTGGACGCCCAAGGTCATGGACAGAGGGAGCTCAGCCACAACCTCTGGGCTGGCCACTGCTCCAGCCCGGGGCCTAGAGTAAAGGGAGGGAGGGACGGGGCCCAGGGCCCCTCACCTCTGCGACGGGGCTCAGAACGCCTTCTCAGCTCGCTGGGAAGATCGGATGAGGCAATGGATATAAAACCTCTGACATGTGCCAGGGCAGAGCAGGGGGCTGGCCAGGCACCTCCGGGAGGAACCTGGGCCAATCAGCAGAACCAATCTGGGGGCATCTTCCGAAGTCCTGGGATCGTTCATTCAACAAGGCACTCACTTATGCAGTCCCTGACAATGGAGCTCTGAGCAGGACAGACACCATCCCTCCCCTTGTGGATCTGTCATCCTAGTGTGCAAAGAGGGGGGTGCCAGGGACTCCATGTGTGTGTCCCCCCCACGATCCATACAGCGAAGCCCTGCCCCCCACTGTGAGGGTAACAGGAGGTGGGGCCTTTGGGAGGCAACTGGGTTTAGATGAGGTCATGAAGGCAGGGCCCAGGGGATGGGATGAGCGTCCTTATAAGAAGAGGAAGACAGAGCTCTCTCCCCAGGAGGATGAAAGGGACGTGAGCACTGAGCACGCAGCAGAAGGTGGCTGCTCGCGAGCCTGGAAGAGAGAAATCTGCCAACACCTTCATCTTCGTCTTCCCGCCTCCAGAACTCTGAGAAATTAATGTCTGTTGTTCAAGCCCCAGGTCTGTGTGGTATTTTGTTACAGCAGCCAGAGCAGACTAAGACAGGGGCCTAACAGAAAACAAACCAAATAAACGAGCAATACATCCTGTGTCAGACAGTGATAAGCTGTGGGGGAAATATAATAAATGGAGAGTCCTGCTGAGTGAGTGGCCCCAAGGGCCCCCTTTGGGTTGTCTGATAAGAAAGATGGTCTCTGAAGAGGTGACAGTCAAGACCTGCAGGAAGGAGCCAGCCCTGTGAAGACTAGTTCTGAACACAAGAAAGTCAGTGCAAAGGCCCTGAGGCAGCCACAAGCTTGGGCAGCTCATGGACAGAAAGAAGGCTGAAGTGGCTGGAGCCAAGAAACTGGGGGAGGGTGGAAGAAACTACGATCAGGCAGTGGGTGGGGTAAGGAGGGATCCCATCGAAGGAAGCTTTGCCTCCTGCGGGCTGGCCTGCTGCTGAACCAGGAAACCCCAAAACCCCTGGATTTCTTTTTTTTTAAGATTTTATCTACTTATTTGACAGAGAGAGAGAGTCAGTGAGGGGGGGAACACGGGCAGGGGGAGTGGGAGAGGGAGAAGCAGGCTTCCCATGGAGCAGGGAGCCCAATGTGGGGCTGGATCCCAGGACCCTGCTTTTGGCTCAGGTCATGATATGACCTGAGCCAAAAGCAGACACTTAATGACTGAGCCACCCAGGCGCCCCAAAACCCCTGAATTTCTTGATCTCCCCCAGGCGAGAACTGACTGGGAGCAAAGGTGTTCACCAAAGGCCATTTCTTTTTCCCCTGGACTGACAATGAGACCACATTTCCAGTGTCCTTTGAAATCAAGTTGAGCCCTGGGGTAGAAAAGACAGCATGGTGGCTTTCCTGGGCTTTGGAGTTCCTATTTTCAACATTTAGCCTCAAGCTCCCTGCACTCTGAGGGCCCGGCCCTGGGTCTCATAGATGCTATCCCTTCGATCCTTGTCAAACCTCCATGGGCCTGTGCTGGCCGCTTCCCACCCATGCAGGGGACCTGAGGGACCCCATGGCCGGAGGAGGTGGCAGAGCTGCAAGGAGGGGTCCTGGGTCCCCGGGTCACGGCCTACAGTGGATCCCACCAGAACCCCCAACTTTGGTTGCCGCATGAACAAAAAAATAAGCATTGATAGTGTTAAGCCATTAATCTGGGGGGAGATTTTTGTTATAACAGTGAACCTCCTCTGACACAGATCACGTAGCAGAATTATTGAACCAAAGACGTTCCAGGACTGCCCTAAGCCAGAGGGATGTGTCCTGAGGCTGAGGGAGGGCTGGGGACACTGTAAGGCCGGGGTGGGGGGTGGGCATGAAGAGGTTAACTGGAAGGTCAGTCTGGGGAGGAGACGGGAAAGTGAGGAAGGTCTTTCAGGGCTGGCTCCTGGGGCCGCAGCTCAGTGGAACTGAGCCCAGGGTTCCTTCCCAATTCCAGAATGACAAACAAAAACATCATTAGCCGGACGGAGAAACAGAACTGATTGAATGTTGTCAGTAAAGTGTGGGTTGTTTTTTCCTGTATGTTTTTGTGTTTTTGTAATCACTTGATGTTGTTTGGAAACACAAGATGAGATCTGGGTAAACAAAGCATCAATAAAAGCCACCTCACATTTGGGGAATGCAGAGATGCACCAAACATTGCCCCTATCACACGAACAGAGGAGATCGATGCTGGGCCAATTCACGAGGTCAGATCAAGCTCTCGCCTACTGTGGAGTTGAGCTTTCCCACGCCAGCCCCGGGTTCCACAGGCTGTGGGGACCTGGCCTTCAGGCTTCCCCGGGCCGTGTCTGCCCCCTGAGGCCCTTCACCCACAGGCTCACTTGCTTTGCAACCCACGTTAGGCCCGCTTTCTTATTTAATTGCATGTTTCCTCCCTGCTCCCGTGGTAAAAATGACCAGGGTGCCTCTGCGGAGGTTACATGACTTTCTTTATCATGGGTGAGATGTCCAAGGGTTACCCTCCAATCAAGGCATGCGTGTGACCTCGGGCCGCCCCCCGAGCCCAGGGCGGCTGGGCTCTCCCCGCTCAGCAGCCCAGCCCGGTCTGGCCACCGCAGCCTGGGGCAAGGGGCACACCAGCTTTTGCCCTCTCATGCCCCAGGGACTCTGAACACAGGACAGGCTGTGCGGGATCAGGGCTTTGCCCAAGGTCATTGCAATGTAACAGTGTGGGGCCTGTGCACAGAATCAAACAGAACATGGGGCCTCGACTCGTGCCTCTGATGGGGCACAAAGCCAGGGCCGAGAACTGTTTTTAGCCAGAAAGAGGAGACGTGCACACTCGAAGCTGTGCATTCCAGAAGTGGACAGAGAGGGCCAGGCTTCAGGTAAGACCTGTGTGCGCAGCAGGGAGAGTGGCTGCTTCCCAACATGGATCTTTGAAATCACTAACTTCCCCCGCAGAGACCCTCACCAGCCATTGGGCCTCCCTAATAAAAAATTCATTACCCCAAGTTCTGCTAAAACGACAGAAGGGGTCGGACTTTACTGCCCAAAGCAGAGGAAACAGCAGGCCTGCCTCATCTCCACTGTGCCCAGCTAGCCCGCCCCACAGGCCCCCCCCAGTCTCAGCCCACAGGGAAAATGGCCCAGCAGGGCTGCCTCCCAAAGCTGTCCCGGGGACTCAGTCTCACCAGTACAATCTGGTCGGTTGAGGAAATCTCGGGGTGATGCCCAGACAGGGAGCCTGGAATGGAACGGGCACCCGAATCCTCCACAATCTACTGAGCAGGGTCTCATGCCAGGTGATGGACGGTCATGGCCAAACCCACAGCACACCCCTCTCCCGGGCCCCTCCACGTCCTGAGCAGAGGCATCTACACCCCAGCTTCCAACCCTAGCTCCAGTGGACACCCGGCCCTCCTCGGAGGTCACACTGGAGCCTAGGCTGGTGCTGGAGTTCCCTCGGAGCGCTGGGAAAACCATGGCAGCCCCCTTGGGCCTGCCCCGAGACTCTCCCCACCTTGCCGTCTCAGCCAGTGGTCACCCCGGGCACTGCCCAGTGCCCTGCTCCAACACCCCTGCGGGAACTTCCCTGCTCCCGTGACCCAGACGACCACCCTCCTGACTGTGGCACTCACCTCTGGGCCCCTTGCTCCTGGCTCCTACCTCTCATGGTGGCCCTGTCCTCTCCACCCCACTGCAGACAGGGGCTCTCATTCCCAGCAGCTGTCCTTCTGTCGTGAGCTGCGTCAAGAGCTCCAGAATCAGGGAGGCATTTCAGCCCAACTACTGGAGCAAAAGACCCTGCCTCCTGCCTCCCTGAGCCTCAGTTTCCAAATCTGGAAAAGGATGTCATCAGATCCCTCAGACTTGCCTTCCTGACACCCCGAATGGGGCAGGTGTGAGTCCTGTGAGCTCACCTGTCCCGGCCTCATGAATGCTCATGCACACAAGCCAGTGCCCCCTTCCTGCTCACCCTTCAGAGCCCACCATACACCTGCTGGGAGCCCAGCCCACTGGCTTTCTCCCCAGAGACTGGGCCCAAGCAGAGACTCCTCTCAACACACACCCCCTCCCCAGCACAATGTAAGAGACAGCAGGATGCAGAAAACGCATCAGAACGGGATTCAGGGAGCCAGGGTGAGCCCCAGTCCCACCCAAACCTGTTCTGAGGCCCTGGAGAAGGCCCATTACAGCCCACACTGATGGCCTCATTTACCAAACTGAGCTGCTGGACCAGATCACGGCTTCACTCATTTGAACTAGAATCCAATGAGAGCCTGTGATATGCCAGGTAGCTCTGTGCTTGGCACTGGGGGCAAGGACATAAACAAGACCTGACCCAAGCTCCAGAAGCATTCATAGTCTGGGAGGGAAGCAAAGCCACACAAAACATTTCACAGTTCAGAGTAGTTAAGACTGTGACATGTGGATACACAGGAGGGTTTGAAGAGCCAAAAAAGAAGCAACCAACTCCACTTGACTTGTCCATCACTGTGTACCCAGCACCTAACACAGGGCAAGCTCAGTAAATGCTGGGTGCATGGTTAGATGCATTGGTGGGTGGGTGACTGCATGGGAGGGTGGGTGGGTAGGAGAGTGGATGACTGGATGGACGGACGGACGGATGGATGGATGGATGGATGGATGGATGGGTGGGTGGATGGATGGATGGATGGATGGATGGAAGGATGGATGGGTAGATGGATGGATGGATGGGTAGATGGATGGATGGGTGGATGGATGG
>NW_027397066.1:3931218-3932759 GCF_003265705.2 Callorhinus ursinus
GCACAACCCCTATGGTGTGTGCCAAGGGGGCCGCACGGGGGCTGCCACAGCCGAGGAAGGAGCGACAGGCAGGCTGGGGCGGAGGTATGGGCCAGGCCGGGCCCCACACAGAGACCTGCACGGGCACGCTGCTGGCACGCCCCCCGGCACCAGTCCCACCCAGGCTGGGACTACGACACGTCTGCACAGACACCCACCATGTGATTACACCCAGCCTTCCCAGCGTGCTGCTCCCAGCACCCCACCACCCTCACCATAGGGACTGTCTCCTGTGCTGGCCCGGCCCCTGCCAGCTCCTCATTCACCCATCTGACGTCAGTTTAGAGCCCACCCACCCACCCTCCAGCCCCCACGCACCAGGCACCTTGCATGTTACTATCACCCCAAGCAGCATTATCATTTCCAGGTCCCCAGCCTCCAGCACCGCACCACGCACATAGTAGGTGTGTTGATATTTGTTGAATGAGCAAGTTGATCTGTAAACCCTATTTCCCCAGGACATCGGGGACCTCTGACGCTTTGCTCTGGGGCCCCTAAGGGTCTCTGAGTCATGGCTGCTTGGGGAGAATGACAAGGGTCTCTGTGCATCCTCCTGACCCTGGGGGCTCTTGTGAAGGGCTTGAGGAAGTCTGTCTACTTCATGGGGGAGTCGGTTCTAGTGATGAAAAAGGAAGCCTTGAGAGATCCAAATTCCCTCATTCAAAGCCTCAGGAGTCTGGTGGGTGGCGGAAGGGGGGGTTCACGGGCCCCTGGGGTCCTGCCTCTCTTCCACAGGAGGTGGGCACCCCTCTCACCCAGCTGTGACTCCCCAAGGGGGGCTGGGACTTCTGCTAACAGGTTTGGAATGGCTAGAAACTGTACAAGGACACGGTCTCTGGGTCCCTACTTATTTCTTGTGTGAATAGAATAGTCTATGCTCTCCCATAATTCACCCTGTCATCCTCAAAAGTTAATAACAAGAGTTAACATTTTCTAAGCCAAGCACTTCAAATTCCTTATCTCATTTAATCCATGGACAAACTTAGGAAGGTTGGATAACTTGTCCAGGGTCACGTTGCAAGAAACCAGTCAGGCCAACACTTCCAGAGCAGTTACTAGGTACCATCCTCAGCCGTTAGTTTATCCAGACACATTGTGCTCGGGGCTGGGGCTACAATAGCATGTAGTAGGTGCTCAACAAAAGCTTACTGAATGGTCCTCTCTCTATTTTCTCCTACATCCCAGACATTTAACAGCACTGGAGATGCTCAATAAATATTTATTGTTTGGGTGGGTAGAAGAGCAAAAGAATGAAGGAAAGGAAGAAGGAAGGACAAGAGAAAGGATGGAAGGATGATGAATGGAAGGGAGGATGGGTGGAAGAACAGAAAGATAGATGATGGCTGGATAGAAGGCTGGATGGAAAGATGGTGGGATGGGTGGATGATGGAAGGATGGATGGAAGGAAAGATTGATGAAGGGATGGATGGATAAGGGATGGATGGATGGATGGGTGGGTGGATGATGGAAGGAAGGATGGTGGGATGGATGGATGGATGGGT
>NW_027397066.1:3935759-3956552 GCF_003265705.2 Callorhinus ursinus
TGGATGGATGGGTGGATGATGGAAGGAAGGATGGATGAAGTGATGGATGCATGGGTAGATAGGGGATGAATGGATGGAAGGATGGTGGGATGGGTGGATGATGGAAGGATGGAAGGAAGGATGAATGAAGTGGTGGATGGATGGGTGGATAGGGGATGGATGGATGGATGACTGGATGGATGAGACCCCTCCTCAGTGCTGGAGAGGACAGTGATGTGAAGACATAAACCTGCAGTAAGTTGGGTACAGAAGCTATGGACGTGAATGACAGAGCAGAGAACAGAAGCAGCAGAGGGCCTAAGGGAGATGCTGACATGAGAGAGGGTCCCTCTCACCGGGGAGAAGAAAAGGCTCCTAGGACTGACCTGTGACTGGGAGAGCTAGGGAAGGGTCCTCCTGGGAGGAAGGAGGGCGTGAGCAAAGTGACAGGGTGGGAGAGAGGTGATCGGTGTGCCACCTGGGAGTCACTAACCCCACCTGGCTCCCTCCCGAGACCAGGAGCTCCTGGAGGTCAAGGGCTAGCCGTTTCCCTCTCTCCTGCCACAGCGCCAGCACTGGCCTGACCCAGAACGGATTGATGGTCAGTTCTTACTGCTTTGACCGATTCAGCTTATACTGTGTGCCCATTTGGTCAGAGCCCAGAATGTGGTAACAAGAACAAAAGTAGAAATGAGCACACATTTGGCACCTACTAGGCACCAGATGCCCACCATGCATGATCTCAGTAACCCTGGACACGACCTGGTCATGGTCACTGTGCGGAGACAGACGTGCCCAGGGTCACACAGCCAGGGGCTGGCAGAGAGCAGGATGCAGCCCAGGCAGCTGGCTGGAAGGCCACCTTCTCCATCAGGGGCAGGAGAGGAGTAAGAAGGCCAGAGGTAAGACCCTGGGCACCAGCTCACACACGTGGCCTTGACACCAGTCCCTGTACGGCACAGCAGTCAGTTTACAAGATCTTGGGGGCCCTGCTCTCCACTTAACATTTCTTAACAATTTGTCAAGATGCATCAGGAAAATCCATAATTCTCAGGATGCTGGGGGAGGGGCCACGCATTGAGTTCTGCTGCCTCATTCTTCACCTGGGTGAGGCCAGGAGGTGGGTGAGGGGCAAGGCCACCCTGTCCGGTCCCTCCCCTCACTCCGGCAGGCCGGCTCAGCAGCCGTCACCCCATCACTCCGCAGTGTGGCTGTATGAAGGAGTTCAACTCCCGGCAAAAAAAAAAAAAAAAAAAAAGGAAGGTCGCTATACCGCCAAGAGGACCAGCCTCACTGGGGAAGGACGGTGGGGGGCTCTGAGTTCTCTAGCTTCCACCTGAGTTTCTGGAATCTTCCTGGATAAAATCCCCGCTGCGACCCATGTGTCCCCCAAATGTCATTCCTGCATTCCCTGAGTGCCCGCCGGGTGGGCTCGGAGGAGGGGAAGACGCTGCCGTCCCTGCTCTCAAGGGGGCATCCTGGTCCATTCGAACCATCACAGCAACCGGCCACCAACAGCACGGGGCTTACTCTATGAGCACTCGCTCTCGGGGTCCCAGAGGCAGGCGGTCCACCATCAGGGCGCCGGCAGACCCAGCGTCCAGCGAGGGCCCCGTTCCTCACAGATGGCCTTCATCCGCCCCGTCCTCCCATGGCAGGCGGCGGGGGGCTCTCTGGGGCCTCTGGTATGGGGGCACTAATCCCATGTGCGGGGCCCCATCCTCATGGCCGAAGCTCCTCCCACAGGCCCTGCCTTCTTACGCCATCACACTGGCGGGCTAGGGCATCATTCACCAAGATCATCGCACGTGAGTGTTGGGAGGACACAAACACTGAGTCCCCAACAGAGGCGTGGCCAGGGGCGGGGGGAGGCAGCGGTGACAGGTCAGAGATCCACAGCTGACCTCGGTGACAGGTGCATGGAGAGATGTGTGGACCCATCACTGGGGACACGGTGAGGACCCAGCTAGGCAGAGGAGGACGGCCCCCGGGGGAGGGACGGCTGGAGGGGGGTCGGGAGACCTGCTGGGGTGCGCCGGCCGGAAGAGGAAGACCAGGGCAGCGGGGCTGAGGGAGCAGGCACGGGGGCACGGGCCGGGGAACGCGGAGGGGCCGAGGGGAGGCGTCCGACCACAGCACAGGGCCCAGACTTGATCCACGGCCCTGGGAAGCCAGAGACGGCTGTGGAGCCAAGGAGTGACCTCGTCAGACCCACCTGGGCAACACTGTTCCGGGACAGCAGGAACGTCAGGGGAGACCAGAGGCAGCAAAGACAGTGGAGAGGCTGCTCCAAACGAATGGGCAAGAGCACGGAAGTTTCCAGAAAAGAGGCCCAGTCCAGGCCGGTCTTATCCGCTGCCTTTCCACGACCCCTGGCTTGGGCCATGCAGTCTTTTTGTCTGTCTCCATGGCTCGCCCCCTTCTCCTCCCTCCCCATCTCAACCTCAGTCCCCCCACCCTCCCCTGCAGGTGCACCCAGGACACCTGCCCCTCTGTCTGCTCCCCCCAGCACGCCTCTTACGCCAAGCGAACCAGGCAGCCTGGCGTCCGCCGCTCCTGCTTTGGGACGGTCTCCCCCCTGCAGGAGGAGGCCCGTGTCTTCACTGTCTTTGTATCCCTGGGCCTGGCACACAGTAGATGCGCAGTGAGTCTCGCACCTGAATGAAGGATGTATGGACGTCCCGCCCAGATGGGGCCACATAGAATATTACCTGAATCTGTCACCTTTATACCCCACTGTCTTTCCCCCTATTGGTGCCAGATTGATGCACTGGAAATTTAATCCATCACCAAGGAAACTCTTTCACTTTAGTGAAATTAACTGTCCTAACCTTCCACAGTCCAGGCCCTGCACACAGTAGGGATCCACAAGTAGAGAAGAGGGGCCTGATCACTACAGCACCCTGGGAGGTGACGCCGAGGCCCCTGCTAGGCCTCTAGCTAGCTGCACGTCCCATTTACGAGGCCCGGGGCTGGTCGGCAGCCCCAGGGCCCAGCTGTGCAGGATACCGACTTCTCAGCTGACCGTGGCTCAGCCCAGACGCCTGGACACCGCGGATCTTTCACTGGGGCTGGGAGTCTCATGATGCCCAATTATACCGAGCACACTTCACACTATAGAAAAGGGGCTCCTGATCTGCAGAGAGGCCAGCTCAGAGCTTCCCCCTGGACTGTGGTGAGAGCCTGCAGGGGCCCTGACTTGGCCCCATGGGGCCTCCAGGCAGTCCAGAGTACCTGACCCACAGTAGGATGTCCGCCCCACAGATAACCTGCTTAGTGGAACAGTCATCAGCCCCATAGACTCAGGAGAGCCCACGGAGGGGCCACCCCGTGTGGACTGAGCACCGACTCCATGCCCTGCCCGGGTTAGCTTATGGGATTCTTACAATGTCTGCACGGGCTTGACATCATGATCTTAGCTTTTGGAAACAGAGGCTCACAAACACGGAGCCACCTGTCCAGGGCGTGCAGGCAAGACGTGGCTGGTACAAGCCTGGTTACAGGCACCATATCCCTTTCCTGCAACTGTAGGACCTGAACACCGCAGACTGTGGATTTATAACAACTGCAATTTCTTCCTTCCAAGTCTGGAGGCCAGAAGTCTAAGATCAAGGTGTTTAGAGGGCTCGGCCCCTTCCTGCCTCTTCCAGCTCCTGGGGCTCCAGGTGTCCCTGGCTTGTGGCCCCACCACTCCATGTCTCCTCTGTCCTCATGTGGCCTGCACCCCTGTCTGTGCGCAACCCCCCCTTTTATTCAAGGACACCATCACTGGAGGAGGGCCACGCTGACCAGCATGACCACCTCTTCACTGGATTACATCTAGGAGGCCGTATTTCCAAATGAGGTCATAGTCACAGCTTCCAGGTGGACATGAATTTGGGGGGACACTGTTCACCCCAGTTCAGGCCAACTCCAAACCCACGCTGCCCCTTCCCCTATGCCTTGCTTCCCTGAACAAACGCGATCCTTTCACTTGCCAGCAAACGGGGCCGAGGCCGCCCTGCTCCATTTTGGACCACTCATGTGGAAAACAGAAGCGTCTCCATGGCCGGTGAGCTCATTTCAGTCATGCTTGACGGGCTCCCCACAAAGATTTTCTGTCTGCTCCCTCCCAGAGCTCAGCTCCAGAGGCCTACTTTCCAGAGGTCACACAGGCTCCCACAGAGAGCTAGCAACTCTCGGTGGCATCCACATCCACCCACGGCATCTGGAACTTTCCGGGACATCTGGAGGGGAGGAAGCTGCTCACATCTGTCACTCTCCCTGGAAGCAATGCACCTCGTCACCATGGTCGAGCCAGCTCTGCGAGGCCTCCAAGCCAAGGCCTCTGGCCAGCCCTCCCACAGCTGCCCAGAGTCTCCCCAACAGATCTGGGGCTTTGGGGGGGGGAATTCGGGAGCCCCTGCATCCAGGACATGCAAGCCCAGTTCCAGCAAGTTCTTCTTGCGTGGAAATGGGAAGACCCCATCCGCCAAGCCAAGGGCTGCAGCAAGGTAGGGAAGGGGCTTCCTGAGGTGACAGATGGGGACTCTTTCTGCATAAGGTTACTCTCCACAGACACCCTGCATCATAGCACAGACAAGAGCATGAGCTCCTGGGATGGTGGCCCCCACACTGGGGACCATGAAACCCGAGAAAGAAGGCCTGGGCCTTGCTAACACCTGAGGCAGGTACAGAAGGGAGGAGGAGGCAGGAGGAGCAAGGGTTTAAGGGGCCAGAGGAGAGAGGGGCAGAGGGTGTCCAAGAGGTCGTCCTTTCACATCCCAGGGAAAAGCCACACGGGCACCCCGGGTCTGGTGGTGTGGACCCAAAGTCGACAGGCCAGAGAGGGAATTTCTCAGGTATCCCACTGAGGACTGTTCAGAGCCTGAGCGTAAGGACAAGATTTCTTAGTTATGCCACCAGAAGCACGATGCATAAAAGAGAAAATGTGACAAATGGCACTTCATCAAAATTAAATCCTTCTGCTCTTCAAATGACACTGTGGAGAAGATGAAAGGGCAGGCCACAGACTAGGAGAAAACACTTGCAGATCATATAAATGAGGAAGGTCCTGCTTATCTAAAGAGCTCTCACAACACAACAACGATGACAAAAGCAACAACTCAAAAAGTGGACAAAGGATTCTAATAGACACTTCACCAAAGAAGGCAGATTAAGGGACGGCAAGTCAGCATTAGGAAAAGTGGGACATCAAGGGTCACCAGGGAAAGGCAAATCAAAACCACAGTGGCATACCACCACGCACCTGTGAAAATGGCTAGAATTAAAGAGACAGACCATTCCAAGTGCTGGAAAGGGTGGGGCGTGGGGGGTGGGGACGGGATTCACTGTCATCACTGGTGAAAATGTAAAATGGTGGGGCGCCTGGGCGGCAGTCGGTTGAGCGGCCGACTCTTGGTTTCCGCTCAGGTCATGATCTCAGGGTCGTGAGATCGAGCCCTGAGTCAGGCTCCACGCTCATGTAGAATCTGCTTGGGACTCTCTCTCTCTCTCTCTCTCTCTCAAATAAATAAATAAATCTTTAACAAAGACATAAAGCGATATAGTTTGGCAGTTAAACGTGATTTGGCCACCCCACTCCCAGGTATTTGTCCAAGAGAAATGACAGCACACGTCCCCCCAAAACTCGCACAGGAGTGTCACAGCAGCTGGTGTACTGTAACAGCCGCAAACTGGAACCAAACCAAGGGTCCACCGGCACATGGATCAACAAATCACAGTCTATCCAAACAGCGGGGTAAAAAGAAACAAACTATCGATCGGCTCATGTGCCGAGGACGTGGGTTAATCTCCAAACAGCTCTGCGGAGGCAGAGCGCAGACTAGAGAACAGGTGCTCACGCAAGTCGGGGAAAGCCACCGGTCTACGGCCACCACAGCAGCCTGGGGGGGGCGGGGGGGGGGACGGGGGGGGGGGGGGGGACAGAGGGAAAGACTGGGGGAGATGAAAGTGCCCTCTCTGGTGATGGCTTTTCGGGGGCTCACATGGACCAAAACTTACCAAAACTGTACACTTTAAATATGTACAATGAATGGCACATCACATATATGCCAATAAAGCCTTTTTTAAATGGCCTAAGGCTGGCGTGTGGCTCTAGCTCATGCTGGGCGGTTTGTTCTGGAATGCGCTGTGCAGCATTAGGAATTCAGAGGAGCCAGTGATTCTCTGTAAATTCGCCAAAGCCTCCCTACTAAAAATCCAGCTTCACAGACCAGGGCAGGCAAACCTAGGTCTAAGGTCGACGCCGTGCAGGACCCCGCCAGGCCCACTCAGCTGCATCTGCCCCTTGCCCCTGAGCTGGGCTGAGCCTGCAGGAGGCCCAGGGGTCCCAGGGGCCACATCATCGCGTTGCTGGAACTGGAGTCTGCTCAAGTCAAACAAGTGTCCTCGTCTGATGGCTCACAAACCACTTTAGAATGAAACCCTTTGCAAAAGCCCACTTACAAGGTGGATGGAAGGTGTGCCTTATTCGTACGCAGATTTACTGAGTCAATTCCGTGTTTAAGGCCAATTAAGGTGGATGAAGAAGCTGCCACCAGGAACATGCACCTGTGAGGCCCTCCGGCAGCACCCCCACATCCGGGGCAACACCCTCTATTGGGGAGAAATCCTGACTCTTTACTGGGGAGAAATTCTGACCCAGGGAGGAAAGGGGCATCACTTGCAGAATGCCCCCGACCCCCCCCACGAGAGACCCACACAGGCCTGGAATCTGCAGTGTGTTTGTTTGCAGACACATACATTTGCAGGGGCTCAGACACACACACCAATGGCAGGAGGAGATCTTGCATGACCCCTCCAAAAACCAGGTAGCCTGCCAGCCAGGGAAGGTGTCTGGGCCCCAGTGGGTCAGGGTACACCTTCTCTTCATCAGCATTTAGTCAAATGACTTTTTTTTTTTAAGATTTTATTTATTTGACAGAGAGAGACACAGTGAGAGAGGGAACACAAGCAGGGGGAGTGGGGGAGGGAGAAGCAGTCTTCCCGCCGAGCAGGGAGCCCGACGCGGGGCTCGATCCCAGGACCCCGGGATCATGACCTGAGCCGAAGGCAGATGCCCAATGACTGAGCCACCCAGGCGCCCCTAGTCAAATGACTTTAAACTGAAATTCAAATTCAATGTTTGTGGCACCCATGAGGTCCCCTGCAGGAACCAGGCTTTAGAACCCACATTTTACCTGAACGTCCCACTCTGTAATGGGCAGCGAGGGCCTGGAAGGGTGTGCCTTCCCCAGGGACCTGCCTGATGTCCTGGCTGCAGGACCGGGAACCTGGCCTTCAAAGGTGACCAGGGCCCCTGCCGCAGCCAAACCCTCAGCCCAGCTGACCCCCACCTCCTTCACGCTTGGGAGGCAGGAGGTCGGGGTTCAAGGCCAGCGGTTCACACACCGCTGAGTGTGTGACCTCGGACAACTGATTTAACCTCTCTGTGACCCAGGTTCCTCATGTCTCACGTGGGGCTGACGACAGCCCCTACTCCCATGAGTCGTTGAGATTCAATGTGACAACAGCCACACTGCTGAGCAGAGGCCCGGCCTGGCAGGGGTGGGGCCGGAGAGCTGGTAGCTCTCGGTGCCTCCATCCCCCCACCCCCCGCCATCACCCATGCTGCTCCCTGCGCCTCCGGCGCCATTCTCCCCGGCTCGGCGCTCCCCCAAATCCACCCCTCCTTCGACCTTCTCCAAGAAGCATCCCCCACTTCACAGAGTGGGGGAGCCGTACGTTTTGAATTCGCATCCCACCATTTCTTCGCACTGTGGTCTTGGCCACTCCAGCCACCGAACGGGAGCACCGTTCCCTCCTCTGCCCTGGGGAGGGGACACCTCTGGCTTGCAGGGCTACTGCCCAGAGGGAACAAGCCAGCCACCTGCCTGCCCTGCACCCAGCAAGCCGCGGTCCCGGGCAGTGCTCCGGGAATCCCACCCCGCCCCTGCCCCTGTCCCCTCCACGGAGCCTGGCCCTTGGGTGCCAGGAGGACCGAAGCCCCTGTGTGGTTTTCAGGTGCACCTAAAGCTCCCTGAATCCGAGTCCCCCACCGAAATGAGTCCTAAAGTCCATCACCTGTGTGCTTCCAGTTTGCTGGGTGACCTGAGACAAGTCATTTGACTTGTGGGGGGACTGCCTCCACATCCACACGCAGGAGATAAGCACCCACAGTCCGAGGGAGACCGTGGCCATGCACCCAAGTGCACACGGTACTTTAGACCCCACCAAGGGCCCCCCAGGCCAGCCCCACCGCAATCCAGCAAGCAGGGCCAGGTGGAGGAGCGTGAGGGAAGGAGGGAGGCTTTGCCGGGGGCTCCAGAAAAGCTCCAGAAAGTAGAAGGCCACGAGGTGAGACGTGCATAAGAGGGAGCAAGCACCGTGATGAGCCCGGCAGGCCCAGGTTCAGAAGGGGTCTGGGGAACAGGAGGCCTTGGTGTAGAGGGTACGAGGCCGTGGGTGTGTGCGCTCCAGGCTGCTCTGCACCCAGGCCAGGCTGTGTGGGTTTCTCCCAGAGAGGCAGAAGGAAAAGCAGAGAGAGGAGGAAGGGGGCTGGGGCCTGAGGGCGATGGGCACTGGGGGCGGGGGCGATGAGCGGGGGCTGCGGGGGGTGTGATGAGCGGGGGCTGCTGGGGCCTGAGGGCGATGGGCACTGGGGAGGGGGGCGATGAGCGGGGGCTGCGGGGGGGCGATGAGCGGGGGCTGCGGGGGGGGGGTGGGCGGGGGCTGCTGGGGGGGGCTGGCATGGACCCCTTTGGAAAGCAAGATGCCACCAGCTGCCGAGGTTGCGTCCGTGATGTCAACCCCAACCATGCCACCCTCTTCAGTAGGTCACCAAACCCACCAGCGTCCCAGGGAACAGGCCAAGCTGATGTCGTGCTGGAAACCCAGAAGAGAGTGGGCTCCCACGAGGGCCAGCCTGATGCACGGAAGAGCAGGGGTCCACCCCAAATGCAGAACCCAGGCCCACCCCTGGCTTTGGCTCCCCCACCCTCAGGTGGACGGGGCTCAACCTCGTTAACCCCGAGTCTGTGGGTCAGAAGAGCCCCTTCCTGCCCGTGGTGCCCCCTGAAGGTGACCAGGAGGTGCCGACGGCAAGGGGAGCACTCAGAGCCCAAGGTCACCAGGTACGGCCGGCACAGAGGAGGGAAGAGGTGAGGTGGGGCCGGGGGTCCCAAGCCTTTGCCTTTCTCCTGGGGTGGGGAGCGCTGAGCCCCTGAGGACTTTGAGCAGGCTGGGCCAGAGTCCAGGAAGAACCCTGAGTGGGGAGTGGGGGAGAGGGGTCCGAGGGAGGCTCCCCCGACCTGGAGTGGGGTCCCCATGTCCTACCTGCACCAGCTGCACGAACAGAGGGGCCTGAGGGGACCCGGAGATGGCTGCAGATAAAGAAAAAAGGCAGAGCCCCCACCCCAGGACACCGTGCACACAGGGGCACGTGCACGCAGTCGCACACCCACACTGCGCACTTCCCGCCCACCCCACGGCCCCGCCGACACCCTTCGCGGTGTTCACAGAGCCCCTGTCAGCGCCCACCCTCCGCGGCTCCCTGCAAGGACGGGGCCCAGACAGTGACAGGAGGCCGGGCGGTCCCAGCCGGGGGGGGGGGGGGGGCCAGGGCAGGCACTTGCCGCCCCCCCATTCCGCATCTATAGCCTGAGGGACCCCCACCCCCGCCCCGGGCTAGCACGGGAGTTGTCGGAGAGAATGGACAGGAAGTTGTGCACATCCAAGTGGCTGCTTTTCTTCTTCTCTGGATGAATTCGTTATGGAAAAAAACTTCCAGGCTGCCTAGAAGTGAAGGAGAAGAGTCATGCATGGAATCTTCCGGAATCCCCTCCCGGGGCCTGTGAGCGTCCTTCCCAGGCACAGGGCTGCCTTTGTCTGGCTCTGAAAGTGGTTTGGGTTTGGGGAGGGGAGGGGAGGGGAGGGGAGGGGGCTGCAGGGTTGACACCGCCTGGGACTTGGCTGGCCTGGCTTCTCTGCCCCTTTCTGGGAATCTGTGCTCAGGCCTGGAGCCTGACCCGCCTCAATATCCCCCAAACACAGAAGGCCCCCCCAAGAACTGGACTTTCTCAAGAGAGCCGGGAGGGGGACAGTGTGACCTTCCACATCCTCCCAGGCACCAAAATAGCTCTGAGCACCCCCCGGGGGGGCGGGGAGAGGGAAGGATGCAGGTCAGACAGACCCCCTTCTTTGTCAAAGGGCTGACTCCTGGGCGCTGGAAAGGTCCTCCAGCCCAGCGCCCAGCCCGCCTCCAGGGCCCCCTACAAGTTCTCCTGCTGGTGGTCACTTGCTGCTGGCCGCGGTGCCTGCACCCCTCCAGTGTCAGCGCCACACCCTGACCTCCAGGCAGTAGAGATCCACCGGCAGGATGACCCCCAGCTGGCCCAGGCCAGCACAGGACACACCTTCCCCACCTTCCCCAGCGTGAGCATAACTCCCCCGGGGACTTGGGCGGCAGCCCCTGGGAGCCCCTTCCTGGGGCCTGAGCGCTACAGTCCTTGGAGGGTTCTCAAGTGACAGTGTCAAATGCCCCCATCCAGCCCCTTGGTTCTGCACTGCCTCCCCCCACCCCCGGGTTCCAGCTACTTCATCTTCAGAAGTGAACACAGTGGTCATGGCACGTCCCTGCTCCCTGAGACTCAGCAGGACCAAGGTCACCCTTCCTGCTCTCCCCTCCCTTTCCCTGCTCCCAGCACTCTTTCTCAGAGTCACCTCACCACCACCGGGCCACATGCCCCGGAAGCCAGAAGGGCATCCTTCATTCGAGATGCCTCCCTCTTCCTCCACCTCCAGACCACAAGCCTCCCGCAGCACCTCCTCACCCGCACGCACCGACAGGACAGCGCTGGGTGCCCCTGCCCCAAGGCCCACGCCCCGGCCCACAGCCCTGACCCCGCCGGCTAGCTGTGGGCTCCCGGAGGTCAGAGCCCAGGGCAAGGCGTCTGTGACTCTTCACTGCCTCCCCCTGAGGCTCTAGCTCCCTGCCTCCTGTGCAGCCAGCCGGCTGGTGAACGAGTAACACGACTAATACTCAGGGAGCAGCAGGGCTGGAGCAGGGAGCCAGGGACTCAGCTACCGGCAGCATCCCACCTCAAGGGAAAAAACTCAGGAATGGGAGCCACCATGGGGATTGGCCCCAGCAGGGAGGGACCAGAATGTCCCTGGGAGGCCCTGTGTGACCAGCCCCTCTGCCATCCTGCAACTAGGGGCATGCGTGAGCACACAGGGCGGTGGGGACTTCCTCTTCCTCATTTGTCACACCGCGGCCTCCCGCCGGACTCCCTGCCTCCAGCCTCGCCCCCATCCATCTCTATACCCACAAGTGTATGTCCAGCGAACAGGAGTCCGCCTTCCTCGCTACTGCCTAAGGGACCTTCCCAAAGCACAAATCTGATCAAGACAACACGTCCCTGCTTAAATTATTCCAGGCCTCCGGTCGCCCCAGGATGAAGGTGGGACCAGCCAGCAGAGAACACAGGAAGGGAAGCAGGAAGCAGGAAGCTGGAGCCCCAGGCAGCTGAGCGCTGTGTGGGAGGGATGCAGGAGGACCTGGCCCCATCTCTGTTTTCAGAACTGGCCAAGCATCCCTCCTTAGCAAGGATTGCGTTCCATCAGGAGAATGTGCTGAGGAAAAAAAGGTCAAAGGAGCAATGGGAGCAAGAACGACCATAAGCTCGAGTGAGTAAGGACCAGCAGCCTGCTGCCCAGCAGGCGGACAGGATCCCTGCCAGAACATTCCCAGGGGCAGGAACCCCAGGAGCCCCCGGCAGGAGGCTGCAGCTGCATTCCCACCTGCTGGACGTTTGAAACATTCTGCTACACTGTGGTTCTTCTGAAGAAGAAGAAACTAGAAGAAAGGCCGAACTGGTTTTGCAGGTGGAGGCCTCTGCTGAGGGCTGGGCCTCCCTGTTCCCTGCGTCCACCAGGCCCTGCCCTGCCCCCCAGCCCCCCGTCCCTGCTCCAGGGTGCCAGCCACGCTCCCTCCCCGGCCCGCGCTCTCTGCCCAGCCCAAGGTCCGGCTCTTGGAAGAACACAAGCAGGCTAAGAGGGGACCGGCCTGCATGGGACGCTCCTGGCGTGTCACGAACTCCCACCAGCTCCCACGGTCCCGGAGGGCAGCGGTAAGGCCCTGTTCCAACCCAGCCCTGAGACACGGCTGCTCAGCCAGCCGGCTGGACGGATGAGAAAAACAAAGGCCACCCCTACCCCACCTCCTGTCCACCAGCTCTCGCACCGCCGGCCCCTGGAAGAGATGCTGAGTCGCTGTCTGTGAGCATACACGCAGGAGCGAAGGGGCGGAAGGTGCACAGTGAGAGGAAGAGGGAGACAGAGGAGGGACAGCTCTCCCCAGAGCAGGGACCACACCTGCCCTGCTCCCAACGAGAAACGAAGTCAGGCTTTGGTCTTCTGCTCTGGGCTGCAATCTACCTCCAGCCCTGGGACCATGCCGGGCATACAGGAGGTATCCCAAGATGTGTGAAGTCTTGCAAAAGAACTGATCATTGGTTTTCCAACCGTAAACTGAGGCTGATAGCTGCTCAGGCCTGCTAGAGCTCTTGGAGCACCCACGAAGCTATGCGGTCGCAGGGCTGGCTCAGCGGGGTGCCCCACAGCGGGGCCCTCCCTCGCCCTGCTGCCCCTGGCCTCCTCCACTCAGGACACTCTCACTCCGGGTCCCCCAGCGAAGGCCACTGTCCCCTGCCTAGATGCTAAGCTCTGTGCAGTTGGACAGAGGCCTGCTGAGCTCTGTGCCCAGCACCCTGGCCGTTCTGAGACGGTGTTGGCCTTCATCCATGACTCAGCAAGTGATGGCTGAGCACCGTCTTTGTGCTGGCCCCCAACCACGGCCAGAGGAAATAAGGCAGGCCAGTGGGAGACCTGGACTTCAGGACAAGAAACCCTCAGTTCCCAAAAGAGTTTGTGGGGATACTGAGGCCACACCAAACGCCAAGATGAACCTTCATGAAGTCTCGTGGGGCGCCTGGGTGGCTCAGTCGGTTGAGCGTCCGACTCTTGATTTCAGCTCAGGTCATGACCTCGGGGTCGTGACGTTGAGCCCCGCATCAGGCTCCGCACTCAGCAGGGAGTGTGCTTGAGATTCTCTCTCCCTCTCCCTCTGCCCCTCCCCTGCCTCAAAAATAAATAAATAAAATCTTTTTTAAAAAAAGTCTCATTAAACTTGGCACTGACACTAGACCGCGCCGGCTCAGATTTTAAAAAAGCAACGACCGAAAAGAAGGGGAAGTGGCCAACAGAATCTGATGGCATCTCGGATGGTGCCAATTCACACCTCCTGCGTGTCAGGAACCCGGACGGCGGACTGGAAGCCTGAGGCCACAGAGAGCGCAGAGGCGCAGCTTTCTTCTCGAAGGAGAGAGAAGCCAAGGCCGCACAAAGTAAGCGAGCGGACGAGCCGTCCTCATCACCAGCAGATATGACCCATTAATAACTCTCCGAAGCCTGAGTTCCCAACACAATTAAAAAGGTGCCGTAAGGTACTTAACGAAGTTGGGGATGCCTCATTGATCTGGATATTGCGTGTCCCCGGGGAACTCGCTTCCCACGCTCTGACGGTCTTCCCCCTGACCCCACGCCTGTTCGTTTTTGGAAAAGGTCCTCCGGGGGCACTAATTCTGAAAAATCAAATTAGATTTGCTTTTTACAACCCCGTCTGAGCTCTGTTTTGCGCACGTGGAGGAGGAGCTGGGAGCGCCCGCCGCATTAACATCCGATTGTGAACACAGCCCCCCAGGCGCTCCAAGGTCCTGGACCAGTGAGGCTGGACGGTGAAGCCCGTGCTCTGCTGGGGCTCACACAGCTCGGGGCTCACAGACCTCAACTGTTAATAATGCAAGATTGGAGAAACTCTGAAGTGCTAATCAGATGATATGCGTATGTTTATTGATATCATAAAATGCTATTCAGTATCCTCATTATAGTGTCTAAAAGGATGCAGGTGTCCACACACACACAGATGCACACACACACACAGCGTATAATTATTGATTGCCTACTACATGCCAGATACTGTTCTAGAAGCTGCGGATAAAGTGGGCAAAGTAGCTCACATAAGGAGGTAAAATACATGTTATAACTGACTTTGGTAAATGACCTGGAGGAAAATAAAAACAAGTAGGGGCACAGAGCATGTGGGGTGGGCCTGGGGTTGTTTAAAGAAGGTGGTCAGAGGAACCTCGCTGAGAAAGGATAGCTGTGCACAGCCTGAAGGGGGAGGTAGAGAGCAGACATCTGGTGAAATGGCAGATGCAAAGGCCCTGAGGCAGGGGTGTGCTCAACAGGGAGGCCCGTGTGCTGGAACAAGTTATAATAGGAGATGAGGCAGGGAGAAGGGGCGGTGCAGCCTGGCTTCTCTGAAATGGGAACCACTGCACAGCAGTTAGTCGTTCATGTGTCTTTGCTCCAGCAACACGCAAGCTTTTTGAGGGCAGGGAGCACACCTGGCTCCCATCTGCATCTGGCATTCTTGCAAGCCTGCCCCATAAATATCGGGATACGAGATGGTGCCTGCAATTGGGCCATGGAGACAAGACCAGAGACAAGAAATAGCAAACAAAACAAAATGCCGTGTAATTAGGTGCTGAGCTGGGAAAAATGGGCTGCAGGTGTAGATGGTGGGCCTGCCCACCCCCGTTCCATGCTGCCCATGGCTCTCGGGTGGGCCACAGAAGCCACTGCAGGGGAGAGGGGAGGGGGGCAGCGCTGGAAGGAGAGGAAAGGATACCACAGCCACCTACGTGGTGCCCTGCCTACTGGATTTGTCTGAGAAAAAATTGGCAGGAAAAACAATTCAGGGCATGAACCACCTCCTTCCAGATCAGCAAGAATGCAATCCAGAAACACATGCAGAGGCACAGACCATTTGGGAGATGGGCCCGGCTAACGGAAAAAGAACAGGAACTGCCCATGGTTTCAGGAAACAAGCTCTCCTCTGGGGCTGTGAGGCCCCCAACACTGAGCCTGGGCAGCAGAGGCGGCTGGGGGGTTTGTGCCCGCAGCTCAGGCGGCAGCTGGGGCCAGCCAGGAACTGGCACACGCCAGGCACAGTGCTCCCCAAGCCAGCCTGCATCCCTGTCACGGCATGGGACCACAGACCAGGTGTCAGCCTAGCCCCCAGTCCCAGACCCGGTCCTGAGCCCACACCAGCCACTGAGAACTCGGGAGTGATACTGATCCACTCATCCGTTCATTCAGGCAGGAGTATTAGTGGTCCTGTCTCTGCAGGATGGACTGAGGATGCGCACTTAGCACTTGCTCCCTGCCTCCCCACCAGAATACAAGCTCCATTAGGGGCACAGGCTTCTCAGTCCTGATCACTGCTGTTTCTCCCATGTCTCCACGGCCCCCCGGCACATAGGGGCGCAAAACAAACATCCGTGGGACCAATGAATAAGATGAGAGGACAGGGAATGCCAAGCTCTGGGCTGTGCTGTGGGACCCGGGAGAAAACCAGACATGCCTGACCCAGGGATGGACAGAAGGACAGAGGGCCGGCCAGAGGAAAACAGAGGGACCACACCGGCCCAGGGTGGCACCTAGCTGAGGCTGAGCAGCTGGGGAAGGTTCCCCAGGAAGGTGAAGCCAAACTAAGTCCTGCAGAGGGAGGAAAGGCCGACTCCCCCGGGGAACATCTGGGCGGTAGGAGCTACTTATGCAAAGGCCCTGAGGCACACAGGTGCACGGTGGCTTCAGGCCACTGGATCTTGCAGAAGTCACGGGGGCCAGTGGCCAGACTGACTAGACTGAGGCTCTTCTCTGTGAGTGGGTGGAGTTCCCATGCCAAGTCAGGGCTGGTGGCAGAGACGGGTTGGGCCAGGCCGGTGAGGAGGCTGGCAGGAGGTGGGCCAGGGAGGGTCCCCCCAGGCACTCCACGTGGTGGTCCAGGGCGTGGATGCTGGACCCCCTGGATTCAAAGCCTGGCGAGTTATTTCCCTTCTCTGTGCCCCGGGTCCTCATCCACAAACACTGATGCCGACACCCACTCTGGAGTCAGAGTCAGCATGCACACAGCGGTTCGAACAGTGCCCGCCTCAGCGCTGATGTGCCACCGACAAAATTATTTCATTCTTGGAAGTCAGAGGCGGGGATGGGGGCGCTCATTTCCAAGAGGGTCTCAGCAGGGTTTAGGGGACGGTGCTGAGAGCCAGGAAGGAAGGGAGGAGCAGCAGATTCAGAAAGTCCTCCCTTGCTCTCTCCCGATGCTACAACTCCCAGCCCCCAGCTCCCGGACTCTGCTGGGTCCCCAGGAAAGGGGCCCCCACTTTCCACCCAGAAGGCTTCCCGCTGCATGGCTTGGAGAGGACCCTGTCCTCCCTCCAGTGCTCCCACTGCTGGGCCCCCTCCTCCAGGAAGCTCTCCGGGCAGTGACTATGCCCTTACTGTCCCCTCACCCCAAGAATCCACTCAGCTGTTGCTCAACCAACTTATCAGCGGCTCAAAGGGCGGGGCAATGCCTGTTCCGAGTCCCCGTCTGTGGGCCCAGGGGAGGGCATGTTGTCTCTCTTGTGCTGATTCTGCCAGCCTATAGCTCTCTTCTCAGCCCCAGCAAGAAAGGCCGGTTCCATCAGACCCTGACTCCTGAGCATCCAGCTCGGAGGGCGGCCATGTCAGGCAAGGCTGGTGTCTGGGGGCTCTGGGAGGAGGACAAGTCAAGGTCAACACCAGCTCTCTGGCGTATGTGCCTGGCTGCACAGTGGGATGGGACCCTATGGAGCTCAGGGATGCGTGTGCCTGGAGCTCTGGGCAGCAGAATTGTGCCGGAGAAGGACCAGAGCACTGGAGGGAGGGGAAGGAGCCTGGCCCAGGGCCTCCTGTCCCTCCTGGTTTCAGAGGCGAAGACAACCAGACAGAGCACAGGCCTTCAGAACCAAGACCCTCTGCTCCTTTCCCGTATACCTTTAAGAAGAAAGAACCACAAAAATCAACCGAGTAGAAAATTCTCCGGGATCCAACAGGCGCTCACTTCACAGACAGACATGTGGGTGCTTTTGCCCTGTTTTAAAAGGAAGGGAAAAAGTTATCTCTAGCTGTTCTTTGATGTTCCAGACCAGATGGTCTCAGAGAGGATTTATTCAGGGCCACGCAATCCATACCGAAAGGCACTTAGCATTGCAGAGGGGGAGAGCATCATATTCGGAGGGAAAACAAGCAGCATCCAGCTGATTGGGATCCGGGGCCCTGGGCAGCCCTTGGCAGGCCTCGCCCGGTTGGCAGCCCCGATGTCTCATTGGGGCACAGCCTGCCATCCACTCAGCCACGCAGCCCGGCCCCCACTCGCCGGACTTCCAGCGGCCCGAGCAGCCCCCCAGCCTGGGCCAGGCTGCCCACTTTGTCTGCCAAGCGTCAGAGAGTGAATTCCCCAGGGCACCGATGATTCCTCCTGCTTTCCTGTCTTATCTGCCCACCTCCCCGACACACGTCACCACCACCACCAGGGTTCATGGCCCAGACGGGGCGACGGGGAGGGGTGGCAGGGGCCAGGGGGCCCTTTTGTGAGGTCTCCCACTAATCCCACCACTGCACAACCCCGTGGCATGGGTCCCTTACAGCAATCTTCCCACGAGGCCCCTCCCAGAGGGGGGCAAACCTGTGAAGGGCGCAGGCTCCGGAAGCCGGATCCGGGCCGATTCCTCCAGAGTCTCCGCCGCAGGGCTCCGGATGCCGTGCGAGGGTCCACACGGCACAGGGAAGCCAGGGCCACAGCCTGAGCAGCTCCAGCCCACAGAGGGCTGCGTCCGGCCCCGGCTGGGTCTTCGGTTAATGAAGACAGAGGCCCCCATTCCCTGTCACTCCAGCGAGATGGCCCCTTCCTCCTTCCTCCCTGCCTGTGATGCAGTGTGGACACTGAGGCTGGAGACCGAAGTGGCCACCACCGTCCACCGTGGGACCGAGCCACCTGCAGCCTTTGTAACCACCAGTGGCTCTGAGAAACACGCCCCAGGAAGAAGGCAGCTCCACAACGGCCAGGGCGTCCTAGCCAGGCCGCTGCTCCATCAGGAAGCCGGAGAAGGCTCTGGCCGGCCTCCCCAGAAGAGTCTGCGTTGCTGCCCGCAACTCCAAGCAAAGCATCTTGGCTTTGGAACTCACCCGAGAAGCCAGACTAAGAGCCCAGGGGAGACGGGCCTGACCCTCTCGCCTCCCGTGGCACCCTCTCCAGCAGTGAGCCCCTTCCTCCTTCATCCCTGCTGGAGCCCCTCCGGGACCGGAACTCACCCTCGTCTCCGGCATGGACAGGGCCCAGGGTTTGAATTCATATGGATGTCCCCAAAGTGCCCCTTTCTCTTCCTGCCACAGGCCCATCCTGGACCCCAGAGGCCTTGCACGCACACGTGTGGGTGCCAGTGTGCTCATCCGAGGTCCGTCCCCCCCGCTTTGCCGGTTTCAGAGGGCACACACTGTCCTCCGGGAGGACAGACCAGGAGAAGAGATTTCTCAGGCCCTGGAAGCAAGCTGGAGACATTTGGGCACAGAATTGCAGGGTCCCAGGTGTCCGGAATGTGGCCTGGGGGAGGGGTGGGCAGCTCCAGGGGCTCGTGCTCTCCGCCGCACAGACTCTCTGGGCCTCACAGTGGGTCACGGCCGAAGGAAACCACAGCTGGGCCTTCTGACATGTGGGGCCAGGACCGTGCCCTCGAGCAGCACTATGGGTCCCAGGCACCTCCCCAGCCTGGGCCTAAGTCTGGGCGGGCCTTGCTCTTGGAGTCACGTAGGATACGTCCAACTCCCTTTCTACGGTAGCTCTTCCGTCACTGAGCTTAACCACAGATTCTAACCCTCCAGGAGCCTCCGGTGGTGGGCCTAGGAGAATGCGCATCAACGCCAGGGCCAGAGGGACCTTGAGTCACGTAGCACAAGCCCCGCCCACCACTCAGCAAGGGGCAGTGACCTGCCCGGGGCTTCTGTGGTGGGCAGCAGGAGCAGAGCCAGGCTCCCCACTCCCAAGCCATAACTCCCACCCAGCACCATCCCCGGGGAGGGGCCGGAGAGCAGAACAAACACAAAAGTGGCATTCACGCAGGGGGCCTGATGACCGCAGAGGGGCAGAGGGTGGCCTGGCCTCTCCCTCCAGCCCGGGTTGGGCGGCCATCCACCGATGCCTTTCACGGCCACTGAGTGCCCCATGGGACCCCGCGACAGGCACTGGGGATGCCAGTGACTCAGGGCCTCTGCCCTCCGGGACAGGGCAGGTGTGAGAAACTCCAGAGGCCCAGACAGGGGGCCCTCAGGCATCCAAGGAGGTAGAGAGCCCCCCGGGCCCCCGGGCAGGAGCCGTCAGCGGAGTATCAAAGGCAGAACGCAGTGGAGCGGCGACACCCAGAGGGTCACCTGCCCATGGGAATCCAGAGGCTTGAAGACACAGCTGTCTGGCTAGGGAGCGGCCAGGCTGGTTCTGGGCACCTGGGACGCCAGGCCAGGCATGCGGACTTATCCAGCAGGGGCGGAGACGTGGGCCTGTCTGACAGACGGGCACACAGAGGGGAGGGCTCGCCTCCTAGAGTTTACTGTTTTCCACGCTGACCCACAGGGGTGGGTCTGGCCCCGAACTAGTGTTTGCCGATACTAACTCATCCACCCCTCCCACAGCCCGGTGGCCAGGATGCTGATTCCCACTGGACAGGTGGGCAAACTAAGGCTCAGAGAGATGTGGTCGTCTGTCCGAGATCCACCATCACTGGGGCAGAGTGTCCTCAAGGGGCAAAAGGGGGGGGGCCCCTCTGGGATACAGCCGTGCCCCCAGGGCCCGGTCTTTGGAGAAGAGCCTGCTAGGGAGCCCCATCCTGGCTCATAAATCCCCACTAGCAACACAAGTGTGTTCTCCTCACCCAGCCTCACTGGTGACACCAATGAGAGAGAGAAACTGCGTCTGCCCGAGAGGAACAGAGATTTCTGGCTCCTGGAAGCTGTGAGAGCAGAGGTTGAGTGGGCCTTCCCAGGGTGACCAGGAAGATGGGGGTGCGTGGGAGGGAGCACACCCCCAAGAAGACAGGACAACAGGGTCAGTCCAGGGCCAGCCAGCAGGTGTCCCTGCAGCTTTAGGGCTGGACACTGGGTTCCAAGGCCCCATAGGCACCATCCCCTTGGGGCTCAGACTTTTTAACCTCAGGGACCCACCCCCCAGGACTTGTTTCTCCATCTGCCAGCTGGGAACCACAGTGGCCACAGAGGGCTTGTCATCTTGGCCTTCAAGTGTCGTAATGGGACACCTACTGTATGCTGGGCACCTTGCCCCATTCCCCCGGCCTGTCCTACCACAGCCCAGCTGGGGAGGTGTTAGGAGGCCCATCTGACAGGTGAAAAAACTGAGGCTCAGGCCCAGATGGCGTTCATATCAATGGGGGGAGCCACATCCAACGCTCCCCCCCCCCAGTCACAATAACAAACCAGGATGAGAGCAACACCATGTCCCGTCCACAGGCACGTAGCAGGGCGGCTGTCCGGGTGCCCCCCGTGCACCTGGCCAGAGCAGGCCGACTCACTCGAGGCACACGAGGCCAGCCCCCCCTCAACACTTCCCCCCCACAGATTCCTGCCGAGGGCTCCCAGGCCCCCGACCACCCCGTGGCTGGGCATCTGGCCCTAGGCTGCCCCACCCCCACTGCCAAGGCAACGTGGCACCCAGCCAGGGGCTCTTCATCTCCAGACAAAGCCCCAGAGCAAACCGCCCGGCCGGCCGCCCCAGCTCAGGTTGCTGCCCGCAGAGGACCTGGCTGGGACTCTGATTATTCATGGAAATCAGGCCTCCGCCATGTTCCTGAGCTTCAGCAGGGCTGGCTTCACAATCGCCTCATTGTGTGGGTGGCCATAATG
>NW_027397066.1:3956652-4026863 GCF_003265705.2 Callorhinus ursinus
CCCCCACCCCATGCGGGCTGGGCACCCCCCCAACGAGGATGGAGTGGCGGGACTCCCCAACCACGGTGTCCTGGGTCAGAGGCCACGCTGCCAATCTGAAGGTCTTCCTCCCCCTCCTGGAAGGCTTCAGTGGTATGTCCCGGGGTCTCCGTCCTGGGGGGCTGGGGGGCTAGGGGGCAGGACCCCCGGTTCTGGCCCTGGCAGGGTTTGTGTGCAAACAGCGTGGTCCGGGACAGCTCCCGATTAAAAACCAGAACAACTTCCATTCACCCAGAGTCCAGGCGGCCAGAAAGCCCAAGGAACCTGAGTGTTTGGGGAGGATAAATAACAAAGAAACCGGGGAAGGGCTGAATTTTTTTTTAATGAACCTCCGGGGGGTGCAATGAAATCAGGCCAGGTGGCTCCCCGATAGCTTCTTTGACAGCTGCAGCCGAATTCAGAGACCCCCTCGGTCCAGAAACCATCAATGGCTCCCTAGCTCCTACAGGATAAAATCTCATCCCCCCACCGGGCATTAGGGACTGTCAGACTCTGGTCCTACCCCACCCCTGCCTCCCCTTCCCTCCTCCATCCTTCGCCTCCCAGCCCCTGTCCTGGTTACCCCAGAGGACACTCGGTTCTTGCCCTTGTTACTGCCCCACGCCCCCGCAGAGACCCTGGCTTTGATAGAAAACCGCACCCCATCTCTGCCCATTCAACGCCCTTCTCATGCGCACGGCTCCCAGACCAGCCCCTCCCCACACCCCACACCACTTCACAGGATCATAGTTGTCACACACCAGTGACGTGCGTACGCGCATGTGTGTCATGCTCAGAATTTCTCTGGTTAATGAGAATTTAAATTAACCCCAGCCAATCCTCCTCAAAGGCCGTGTGCTTTAGGCTCCGGCCTGACAGGCCTGACGGGAAGGCAGAACGCAGCACTAGGCCCTGGAGAGTTCGAGAAAGCAGGAACAAAAAACAAAACGGCAGATTAGCAGAAATAATGAGGATATGCAGAATGCCTTTGGAAGGAAGTAAAGATCCCAGCAGACCAGGCTGTTCTAAATGTGACCTCCTCGATTGGGCTCAGCCCGGTGAGGCCTGACCAGAAAGTTAACACCCGTGCTGGTGGGAGGCGCTCCTTTGAAAGGAGCCAACATCGGGGTGCCCTGCCTGTCCTTCTCGGCCAAAGAAAGCAGTCTCGGAAGGCCTTCCTTCCAGGGGCCACTTGCTGACCCCTTGGGCGGCTCGCACAAGGCACCTGCTCCCACCAGCAGAGCCCCCTGGAAGCAAGAGGCCAGCTTTGCGCAGATCCAAAACCATTCCCCCCTTGATGAGAGGTTCCACTCCTAAGGGAAGAATCCTAAATTCCAAAAACAGCTCATGGAGAACTGAAAAGAACCAACTGCAAAGAAACAGTGGAATAGATTTTGGAACATCCGCCCAGTGGAAGTTTAGGCCACTCTTTAAAAACAGTATGTATGGACCAGGGCTGTGAGAGAACAGGGGACCGTGCGCGACAGAAAGCGAAGTCAGAAATACATCAAGGCTCAAATGTGCGAGGAAAACTTCAACTGTCGAGCAGAAGGCCACAAACTCCTAAACAGAAAAAAGACGAAACGGAAATTCACCAAAGATGGCCGGACGGTGATCGTCTGCACGCCCCCACCTTGGCAACCCTCCTCCCTTCTGCTTCTACGTATTTTCCGATAAGCACACACTCTTTTTCTTTTTTAATTAGTAAGTGTCTTCTGGAAAACAAAAATTCAGCACGCGGCCCAATTTCACGGCCGAGCATGGGCCCAGCACCAACCTCGTCTTCCTTGACGGCACCAAGAAGAACTGGAGACCGCCAACCCAGGCCCCCGCCCGGCCCTCCCCAAGGCTGGCCGGCCCCGCAGACTCAGCTGGAGACAGAGAGATGGGACTGAGTCCCCAGCACCTCCTGTCACAGCTAGCAGCCCACCAGCCTCTCCCTTTTACTAGCTGCTCCGGATGTTAAGAGACAAAGTAAGGAGAACCGTGAACAAACACCACTTTCTCTCCTGAGCATCCTGAAGACACATGGGTTCCCCCTCGAGCCTGTCCCGGTGAGACTGTCACTGTGGCCTCACATCTGACCCGCTGAGCTCATCAGTTAGGCGCCGGGGTGACAGGAAATGCTGGAGGGAGGCAGCCTTCGTTCACCTACTGTCAGGAAGGGAGTCAGCCAGCTTGTGGCTGCGGGAGGTGGGAGGGCCGGGGTCACAGGCCTGCAAGGCTGGTCCGGTTCCCCTCCAAGGTCGGGTCCAGAGGCAGCCCCGAGGGTGTGCTCCCCAGACCACAGGCATGGTGGCAAGTGCTATCTGCACACACACGGCCTCCTGCCCCTCTCCTCTGCCCTGCGCAGGCGCTTAAAGTCGGGTGGCTTGTCCCTCTGCAGACACAAGGCCTCAGAAAACCCGCATGGCCTTCCTTCCAGCGCATCGGCTCCCGGGCTGTAAAGTCTGAACTGAACGTGGCATTCTCCGGGTTCTGGGGAAGAATCATGTGCAAGGGCGCGGGACAGGCACGGGCATACCTGCCCTGACCCCATCCCTACGCCCTCCCGGACTCGGCTCCCCCAGCACTCTCGCTCATACTGAGGCAGCTCCCCTGCCCAGAAGGAACACGGCCTGGATCCCTAGGAGCCCGGGGCCTCAACCCCACACGACTTTTTTCTCCCAGGAAAGGCACCACCTTGTACCCGGCATCCAGTCAGAAGCGTAGGAGTTGTTCTGGAAGCCTCCTCCCTCCCAGCGCTCCAGTCCATCACCAGTCCCCAAGACTCTGTGCTCCAGACCCCCAGCCTCCAGGCGGCCCCGGCCCCGGCACTGCCTGGGCAGCACGGACACCTCCCACCCAGGGGTCCGGCCTCCTCTCAGCTTCCACTTTACCCGACCTGCACCTTGCAGGCGGAGGGGTCTTACAAAAAGCCAGGCTCATCGTATGCCCGTCCAGCTGTTAAACCCTCTCCTGGCTTCCTCTGTTTCTGTTCAAAAACGCCCTCACTGGCTACATGGCCCTCATGCTCTGCCCGCCCCTTCTCCTGCCACATGCCCCATCTGGGCATATACCCTGCCCAGATGTGTTCCAGAGCCTCTGCTTTCCACAGCCATGCTCGTTCCCACCCCAGGACCTTTGCACATGCTGCCCCTCGGCCTGGATCACTCCTCTCTGCTTCATTTAGCCATCTCCTGTCCATCCTTGGGATCTCTGCTCAGAGAGCTGTCCTTGGCCCCCAGGTGAAATGCTCTCCCAGTACCTATGTGCTTCTCCAGTAGGGCCCATGGTTGGTGTACCCCTGGGCTCAGAGCCAGCCCACAGCCTTCCCTCACTGAGCCGGTGAATGGATGAATGAGTGAGCAAATGAATGCACACACACACGTGTGCACATATATGTATGAGAACATAGGAAGAACACAGGCTGGGGAGTCCCGAGACCTGGGTTCAAGCCTCCACCTTCCCACTGAGTCACCGTGGTTCTGTTCTCCACGTGGCTTTTTCCTTCCCAGGCCTCAACTTCCCCATCTGGCCCAGGGGCGTGTGGGGCCAGTAGATCCGCAAGGGCCTCCCAGCTGTAGGCGCCCATCAACGATGCTAACAGGTCTACACACACGCACGCAGCACTACGAGGCCCCAGGCGGCCAGTAGGACTCACCCTGACCCCAGGAGCTGGGATCACAACAGTGGCCGCAGGGAGGAGGCGCAGGGGGGGCCGGCCGAGCAGGCGGCCGTGGACACGTCTTAGTGAGGAGAGCCACCGACCCCATGATGTCAGTGAGGAAACCGAGTCTTGCTCTCCAGCCCGGGCCCCTCTGCCCCCCTCGCCCCTGGCCCAGGCTACAGGAGTCCAGAGACAGACTCTGGGATGGGTGGGGTCAGAGGTCACACAGACGGGGGTGCGGGGAACGATGGGAGGACTCCCAGTCGGTGTGGAGAAGAGGAAAACAGATACCCCGGCAGTGAGACGTGAACCATGGGAGCCAAGGTTTGGCTGCAGGTGAAGAGGGGTGTGCGACCCCAGCAAGTAGCACGTCAGGGCCCTTGGATGAGGTGACAGCCGACAGCCCTGAGAGTCCCAGGTGACAGTCTGTGCTCGTTCCCTCCTGTCCAAAAGCCGAGGTGAAGGCTCCGGGATGGTGGAGCCACGCGACAGAAGAGGTCACCAGTCACTGCCCAACCCACGTGGTCACTGTGTCAACACGCTGAGAGGTGTCTGTGGGAGCAGCTAGCATCCACGCCCCAGCACATAACAAAATGACAGCCGCCGAACCCCGACGGGTCCTCGCTATGAGCCCGCCACGCGCCGCGCTCCGTGCTGTGCAGGCCTGGCCCTGCTCAACCCTCGCAACGGCGCTGTCAGGAAGAGACCATCATCTTTGCCTTACAAATGGGGAAACTGAGGCTGAGAGCTTGGGGGGCTCGCCTCAAGCCACATGGTAAGCCTGGCCGTCCCCCCCCCCCCCCCCCGCGGCCCATCCGCCACCCCCCCCGGGGGGCTCCGGAGCTTGAGGCAAGGTGTTAGAATAAGCTCAGATATCTTCTGGGGTAGAATCCAGGTTCGCAAGAAGAAGGTTCACAGTTGGGCAGAGCACAGCCTCTTCACGCTGGCCCTGACACCGGCACGGAGTGAGCCGGGTCCCAGACGGCAGGACTCGCCTGTGCTCTGAAGCCAGCAACGTTTGCCACAGCCGTGAGCCAAGCCCCGGGGCCGGGAGCTCTCCGTGCGTGGACTCCTCCAGCCCGGCCACCGCCCGCGAGGTGGGGGCCGGCCGCAGCCCCTCACCACCACCCCAGTGTCAGAAGTCCCCCGATGACCTAAAAGTCTGGCCCAAGTTTGGGGCCAAAACTCCTTGGGCAGAAAAGGTGACATGCCCCATCCCACACCCCTAAACAGAAAGGTCTGGAAAGGAGGGCAATGTTCAGATGTCCACAGGGGTGGCCTCAGCGAATGGCAACCAGAGGGTGATAGCCTGCGTTTTCATGAGAGTCTGGACTTGATTGCTTTTCTCCAGTGAGCATCTACGATTATGATGATGACAGCAGAAAATGAGACTTTTTTTTAAACTGTCCGTCGCAGGAGGGGGTAAGACTTGCAGTTCATGCCCTGCAGGGGCGTGGGCTGTCTCCTCTTGCTCCCCACGATGGCTGGCTTTCCCTGTAATTCCCACCAAATCCACACCTCCCAGGGTGACGATGCTGGGCCATCACGGGGATGACCTGCCACCCCAGGGGTCAGCCAGCAGCTGCCCCAGTGCGAGCCGCCCTCCCCCACCCCCCGTGCCCTGCCCTCCCCCACGCTCCCGGGAGCGCCAGGGGCCAACTCCGAGGGCTGTCCTCCTGGAGGGTGGAAGGGGGCTCTCGTCCCCTCCCCATGGCAATCAGGGCAGCTCCCAGCGACCATGGCAATGAGGAATGTGTTCACTGAGGTCCTGTGCAAGCAGGAGCCGGGCAGGCCCGGCATCTCGGGTGGACGGCCATGCACCGACCTCCATCCCTACGCAGGACGTACAAATAGTCTGTTTGTGCTCTGCGCCTGCCTTCTGCAGCTCCCAGCTTTCATCCTTGAAGTGCTGCTGATAAGAGAGTGAGAAAAATGCTAATCCTGAAGGAAACTCCCCGCAGAGTTATAATGAAAAGCTTTACATAAATTGTGATATTTTACTAATGTCCCAGGTCTGGGAGGGCTTTATTAACTGCAGCTCAGTCTCTTTGGCAGTTGCTGCTAATCTGCGTTGCTGACTTCAAGGAATTCAATTCATCAAACATTTATTGAGCACCCACTAGTTGTCAGGCACTGTTCCAAGGGTGGGGGGCAGGCTTCGACCCATCGACAAATATTTACAGAGCACCCCTCAGTGGTAGATACTGAGCAACAGCGGGGATGAGGGCCAGGCCCCGTCTGCAAGGCACTGAAGGCAGCGAGGTGGGCTCCGAGCCGCACACTTGGAAGGCTTCCTGGAGGAGGAAACACCAGGCCGAATCCCATGAAGAAGAGGTCAGAGAGAGGGGAAGAAGCACATTGCAGGCGGAGACCAGCCCCAGCGAAGGCTAGAAGGGCTGGAACGTGACAGGTGCCCAGAGAATCACAGAATCAGATTAGCTTGTTTGCCGGTCCTGAAGCCACCCAAATCTCCAGAAATATTTCCCAGATCACCGGTGGTGCCCGGGATGGAAGACACTGGTTGGTCTCCCACACTGGACGGATGGTGTTTTCCCATCGTTAGCCTCAAAGTCTAACCTGAATACCAGGCCCAAGAGGGCAAAAGTCTAATTGTCCATGACCCAAGGACAGCACAGGTGCTGTGCCCTGAAAACCCGGAGGAGGAAAACGGAAGGCTTCCCGGAGGCGGCGGCACTTGGGCTGGGCAGCAGCTTACATGGAACAAGAAGGGCCCATGCTGACAACTCTGTTACAGACTGAACTGTGTCTCCCCGAAATTCACGTGCGGAAGCCCTACCCCCCTGTGTGACTGTATGAGGTTGGAAGGTCGAAAGAGCTCGGTGGGGTTTGGCCCTGAGCCAGTAGGACCGTCCATGTAAGAAGAGAGAGATGGCCGTCTGCCGTGAGAGGACACAGCAAGGGGTTCGTCTGCAAATCAAGAAGAGGGCCCTCAGCAGCCGCAGGGCCGGCCGGCACCTCGACCTTGGACTTCTGGCCCCCAGACTGTCAGAAATCAGCCACCAACCTGTGCTGCTCGGTCACCCAGCCCCAGGCCCTCTGCCTCCAAGACAAAAGCAGTGTCTCGGGTGAGGGGCAACCATGAGGGACAATGGGGACAGACCCCGCTCGCCGTGGAGGGGGCGCCCCCCGGGCCTGCGGTGGAAGGTTCAAGTTCTCACGGCCCAGCGGCCTTTTCCTTCAGGTGCTCGTCCTGAGAACGTGGGTGACGATTCTGGCTGATTCATTGAGCTTTTCCGCGGATTAACTCGTTAATTAATATACTGCTCTTCTGAATTTTTAAGCACCACATCAGAACCCCAGGGACCGCTGTCTGAAATCATCAGACAGAGCCAAATGGCATGAATTGGTTTTCATAAAGGCCCCCTGCCTCCCTGAGCCGGATCAGCGAGCCAGCAGCCTCCTCTCCTCCTCCCACATGTCCAGAGCCGCCGAACAAAGCCGTCAGGAGAGGCTCAGAAGGGGGATCTGGTCGGGCCTTCACACAGCCAGTTTAAATACTTTCCTCCAAACAAGAAACCGTTTTTAAGAACAGTGGAAGAAGTGGCCTTAGCTTCAAGGGGAAAACCACCTTAAATAAATCTACTGTGTCCCTCACACTTTTATTCCCTGAGATAGGAAGCCTGCAAACCAACTGCAGCCTGCAACACCAGATCGATACTCCTGAATTCCTTAGAAGCCATTTTTTTCCCCTCTCAGTCGTGTCAAATTAAAGACAGTCAATACTAGTACTGTAGTATCTTTCTTAAAAAAAAAAGAGAGAGAGAGAGAGAGAAATAATCTATTGGATGAACGCTACCCCTGTAAAGTTAGACTTTCTCTCCGGAGGCTGGCAGAAAGCGGCCCGTGCCTGCTAAATCCAAGTGTTTTCACAGCAGAAGGACAACCTGGAGGAGAGGCTCCTATCTCCCGGCCTGTCCAAGGACAGTGTGCCCCCAGCCCCCCACCTCCTGAGCACTAACTTCCAGCCAGGAAACGGTTTCCATGCCTGACTTTTCCCTTTCTGGGAGTGAATGCTGGCCAAGAACCCACTGAGGAGGTCACCAAGAGAAGTATCTGGAAAGGTAGGTAGGGGTTCAGCTCTCCACCCCAGCCAGGGGATCCAATCAACCAGAGGCCTGAGGTATCCCCCCGCCCCAGCCTGGGGTCTCACGTCTAGAACCTGTTCTTCTTCCCCAGGGGGTCCTCGGTCCTTCTCATCTGGAATTTTCCCTTCTTCTAGGCAGTCAGTGATTAAGGAGATTTTGTGCCCACCTCTGGGCAAAGCATGAACCCCCCCCCCAAGAAGATTCTAATTCCTGACCTCAGGGAGTGTGCAGATAAAGTCCACGCTGAGACCCAGGGCAGCACAGACAGCCGAAGACCCAGAGGAGGGAAGGGAAGGCTTCCTGGAAGAGGTGGCTCCCAGGCTGAGCCACAGCAGCCTCAAGCAAGGAGGGCTCAGCCTGAGGCCCCCAAATCATCTCCCTGGGCCCCCTGGACCAGTCTCTCCTCAGTCAGACCTGTTTCCAGCCGCCAAGTTCACCTTCCCAAACTCGATCATAGCATTCTGCCCTCACAGCCTTCCACGGCTCCCGATGCCGACAAGGCCCAGGGTCTATGGTCTGGGACCCAAGGCCCCCCCCAGGCCGCCTCAGTGATCCCGTGCTCTGCCCAGGCCTGCTCTGCCCTGGCCAGCCGAGGCCTGTGAACACGTGCCAGGACGGAAGGCAAGAGACTCAGTCCCAACTCTGTCTGGGAGCTGTGCGCCCGGGAGCAAGCCCCTCTCTGGGCCTGAGTCCTCCCCCCAGTAGAATGTGAGCGCTGGCCCGGGTCCAGGGGTCGGCCATGCACCAAACCCAGCTCCAGGCCAGGCCAGCCTGCCACCTTCTGCCCAGCCCGGACGAGCAGCACCTCGGGAGGAAGAAAGAAACCCACCCAGGCAGACGGCCCAGCTCACACCTCAGGCCTCTTGGGTTGTTCTCCAGGACCTGTCTTTTCTCCTGTACCCCCTTCCTCTCCGTTCCCTGCAGTCCCCCCCCCCTTTTCCTGGCCAGGCCCGGCCTCTGGCACAGGCTGGTTCTGCCAGCCCTCTGCACAGAGAAGACCGAGGGTCCAAGTGACCCAGCTGGTCACAACAGGAAACCCTTTACAGGCTCATCTGCTGGGGGAGGGGCAGCGAGGATGTATAGACAGTAAGACCCGTCCCCTCCCCCCCAGGAGGAGAGCCAGGAGGCTGGACCGGGACAGCTGGAGGGGCAGCTGGCTCTCAGCGGGGCACGGAAAAGGGCACCTGCTTGTGGGGACCATGAATGGTGGGGCCTGTCCCGGCACCAGGACCCCCAGCTTTGGGTCCTGGGAGTGCCACCCACACCACCCAGGCTCCTAAATCGGGGCTGTGCCACACATCTGAGAAATTCACCGCTGCAGCAGGAGAATCTTTAATTTACTCTCAGCTTTGCTTTCACAGCCAGTGGCCCACGTGCTCCTAGCTCCCTTGGGACTTGGCGGCCTGAGCCAGACCAAAAGAAAAAGGGATTTGACTCTGGAAGGCTCTGCTGGAGGCCTGGCCTCCCATGAGGAAGGAAGGATGGAGGCCCCTGGTGATGCCCCCACACCCACCAGCCCCCCACCGGGCACCCCTCCTGGCCTCAGCAGCTTCGCCCCCTCTCCCAGCTTCGCTAGCTGTCAGGACTCGGAGGGCTGGTGGCAAAGCACACACAAAGCACCGGGAAGGCAGGGAGGGCTCCCTGGAAACCAGCCCCCTCCTCCGGCCAGGCCCTCCATGGAGCCCCTGCAGGGCGTGTGAGATGGGGCACCGGTGTGGTGGCTCAACGGTAGCCCCCAAAACAGGTGCCCATGTCCAACACCCAGGGCCTGCCATGTGACCTTAGCTGGACAAAAAAAGTCTTTGCAGATGTTCACATGTTAGTTAAGGAGCCCGAGGGGAGATTATCCTGGCTTCTCCAGGGGGGCCCTAAACCTGATGATAAGTGTCCTCATAAGAGACACACAGAGGAGGAGAGAGAGGACAGATGGAGGGACGTGGCCACAGGCCCAGAAGCACCTGGAGCCCCAGGAGCTGGAAGAGGCGGGAAGGAGCCTCCCGGGCAGCCTCCGGAGGGTGGGCAGCCCTGCCCACACCTCGATTTTGGATTCTGGCCTCCAGGACGGTGCGAGAATACATTTTTTGTTGTTTTAAGCCACCCAGTTTGTGATACTTTGTCACAACAGCCTCGTAAACCCACACAGCTGGGAACGAGAGTACCCAGGATGTATAGACAGTAAAACCACAGCTGCCATGGATACACTGTGTGATCTCACAAGGCGTGGCGCTTTCCGGACCTCAGATTCGGGCTTCAGAAAACACGACCCCCTCGGGCCTTCCAGCTCTGAAGACTTCCGTATCAAAAGGTGTCCCTACCGCCCTGCCACAAGATAAAATGATGGCCATCCACCCACCAGGCGATAACCTCGAGCTTGCCCCCAAGTCCATCCGATGAGAAATCAAGAGTTTGCACACAGTGAATGGCAACGCTCTGTTGAGCGCGCCTACTACGTGCAGACACAGCACTGAACATTGTACACACCTCCTCACTTTCATCCTGGAAACACAGCCACCCCATGGGGCAGGGGTGGAAACCGAGACTCAGGGAGGTGGAGGACATTGCTCAAGGTCACACAGCGAGTGTGAGATGGGGCTGGGCTGGATCCCAACTGCAGGATCACCGGACCTCACACTGTCTAGCTCACACCCACCCTCCGCTCCCCGTGAACCGTCTCCACTCCCGTGTCCACTTCCTTGCTCCGCTCGCTTCCTCCCTGGGCCGCTCCCGGCAGGCAAGCGGACGCCTTGCACTCGGATGCCTCATAACCCACAGCTGCCTTACATCACACCGTACGTGTTCCTGCCTGTCACCCGTCTCCCCCACCAGAGTACGAAGATCCAAGAGGCAAGGACCTTGTGTCATTCATCGCTCAGTGCAGACCCACCTGGGTGTGATCCCAAACCACCCCCCGCCGCTGGGGGAGCCTGCCAGGGACAGTGACTCACCTCTCTCTGCCTAGTTTCCTCATCTGTACCCTGGGGACCGAAACGCCTCCGACCGGGGGGGGGGACTAAGCCACCCACGTAACGAGCGCCGCCCACAGACCAGCACCGTCGCCCTTAACCGCCAGCTCGCACCCAGGCTCGCCTCGCAATTAGCAGAGGCCCTGAGAAGGCGTCACACACGGGGGCCGCCTTGGTGATCCCTGGGACACAAAGCCACATCCTCATGAAGTCAAAACGGCAGATGGTGCCAACAATCCAATGCCACACACTGCGTTAACTTACACCCTGTGGTCCCCAGCTCTTCGCGTTCAGAATTAACAAGGCATTATATGGGCTTATGCGTCCAAACTTTGATATGTTCCCCCCAATACCAGAGTAGGACCTACTTTATAAAGGGGAGGGGAGGGAGATGGTTTCATAAACGTGTCCACAGTGCTGGCGAACCTCGAAGCCCTCCAGAGAGGGCCTGAATCACTATATGTCAGGATTTAAACATGACTGGGAGTCAGAGCCCCCCCCCACCGCCAGCCCGGGCGAGAGACGGAGGTGGCAGCAACCTGCGGTGATCACATGGCCCTCCACCTATGGGCCATCCCCCCGTCCCCTGGCCTGGGCACGGCGCCATGAAGGGCCGGCGGGCTGAGTGACGTGGGGGGACCGAGCAGCGAAACCAGACTCTGACGAGAGCAAGTGTGAAGCAAATGAGGGGCCGGTCGGGTCCCCCTCCTGACAGGAGCCCCTGGGCACAGCAGATGTCCCTGTTCCTGGCAAGGAGGCGCCATCAGGGGTCGGGGTGCCAGCCCCCAAGTAGCAGGTCTTCGAGGATGGGGTTCCCCTGCCTTGATCTCTGGCAGGTAAACGGGTAAGAAGGAACCACTCGTCCCAGCCCCCAGCAGCAGACGGCATGGCAACCTGAGACCACCTGAGGAGCGTGTGTGAGGGTGCCGGCCAGCAAAGAGGGGCGTGAGTGTTGGGGAGGGGCCCACACGGTCATTCCCAGCACAATAACTCAGCAGAGCCCTGCAGGCTGCCGTCACAGTCACGGAGGCCCAGCCACCCCGCCGCCCATGCAGGTGGCTTGGTGGGGGCTCCAAGTTCTCTGGGTGTGTGCAACAGTGGGTCTGCAGAAGGGAGGGGGGTGCTTCTCTGGTGCCAGAAGGAGAGCAAGACCGCCAGACTCACGAGCCACCCGCCCGGAGGCCGAGGGCCCGGAGAAGGCCCTTGTGCTTGGAGGCTGAGGGGAAGAAGGACAGGGCAGGGGAGAGGCACGAAGCTCCCTGCAGGGGGGGGGGGGGGGGGGGCAGCTGCTGGATTCAGACCCTCATGTTCAGACGACACCCAAACCCCAAACGAGGAGCTACAAAGAAATCAGAGAGGTTTGCAAACATGTCACCACCGCCTGGCTGACAAGCGGAGACAGGCGGCCCCCCTCCGCCCGAAAACACAATGATTTCTCACCAAAACAGCAGTCCCATCTCAAGCACAGGGTGCAGGCTGTCACAAGCGTGACCCCCACGCTCCAATTCCATCAGCCTGACTGACAAGGGAAAATCGTTCTGTGCAGCGCGGAGAACGCCTCGGGCCTCCCGTCGTCCTGCACCGGGTGTTACCACGTGTCCCCTGTCCGGGGCCGTGTCCCGGGTCGGAGGGACTCCAGACGGGGCCCGCTGCAATGGGCGATTGCATCTGCAGCCTGGCGGGCCGTTCTGCTTGCACGGAACTAATCAGGCCCTCGCATCGGGCTCTCTGAGACAAGAGAGAAAGGGCCTCTGTTAGTTGGTCAGAGGTTAATTAATTGACGACGCCCGGTGCACGCACCAGACTGGGGGCTGAGCGCTGCGTTTGGGTTAAATCATCGACTGCTCGCTGCCACAGCACGCCATCAGTACCCGTCATCTCTGTGTTTTCCAGAAGGGGAAACTGAGGCATCGAGCGGGTAACTTCATCAGATGGGACTGGATCATAGCACCTGCCCCCAACACTCCAAAATGCTTCCACAGGCGCTGCCACGTCAAACCAGGTCGCAGAGGACACAGAGAGACCATGAACGTGAAGGGAAGAAGGTGTTAGCCTGCTCTCAGAAGTGAAGGAGAAGGGGTCCCCAGATGTTCACCCAGACACAGTTTAAGAAAAGAGTCACTCTTTCAGATCCACCCTGAATGCCAGCCACAGGTCCAGAACCCTGGAATTTTCCAAAGGCCGGCTCTGGTGCCCCTAGGCTCGCCTCCGGGGAATGCGGTCATTTTTGAAGGATGCGTTCTCACCACCTGAGAGCTCAGGGTGACAGGCCCGCTTCCTAAAGGGGCAGAAATTGGAGAAAATGTCCTTGTGCAAGGCGAACCCCTATATTCCTGTGGTTGCCCAAGATTACGCTGCTGCAGAGGGTGTGGCCAGCGCCCCGTCTACTCCTTTACCTGAGTTTTGCCCTCTTTGCCCTTAGGGAAAATGAGTGACAGAGACACCACCCAAAACAGACGCAAGAGGCCTGAATTCCAGACCCGCAACCTCACAGCATGTAAGTGTTCTGAAGGTGTCAGCGGCTGCAGCAGACCTGGGTCCAGCCTGTTTTCAGAAACAAAGGCCTGAGATGCACAGGTTAAGGACTGCTGGGCGTGTAGCTGTCACCACGGTGATTCCACACGGGAGCTGGGGGTTGCAAAGATGCAACACGGTGGACTAATCGGGGCTGGGGGGACAGGGACCCAGACATAGATTTTTAAACCAAATTTTTGCGTTTGTCCTATTAACCATGAATACACATGTTACCCACTAAGGGTGTTGAGCACGCACAATGCTCCCTTCATCTGTGTCTCCAAATGCAGCAGGTCCGTATCCACAGATGCGGGCTCCCTCAGCACCCCCCTGCCCTCTCCTCCGCGTGTCTCCCTGTGACACAAGGAATGCCTCCTCACCCCTCGACAATGCAGAGAACGGTGCCCTTGAACGGCTGTCCTGGTTTGGGCCAGAGCCACTCTGGTGAAGTGGGTTTGGGGATTAAGCCACCAAACTGCATGTGAGCGGTTCCAGGTAAGAGCTGAATGAACCGAGCGTTGTGCTGGCTGAGAGATTATGACATCCATATCGGCCACTGATGTCAGCATTTGGTTCAGGGAAGCTCTCCTGAGCAGCAGGCCTATTTGCATCTGTTCAACTTTCCCTCTTTACTCTAGCCGCTAGGAAGCTCAGAGCCACCTTTAGAACTGAGTGAGGTGGGGAGCGACATGGCACGTGGGAGGCCACTATTTCACAGGGCTCGGTGGTGGCCAGCAAGGGTGGCTCACAGACGGGGACTGGCCACCTCCTGGCTTCCTGCCCATGGCCCAGGCAAGCGGCTTGCCCCCAGCCAGCTCTGGGGGTTTTCTAGAAGCTTCACCTTGGAGGTCCAAGCTTCAGGCTGCTATTCAAGCCTTTCTGCGGATCTTGAGAGCAGGTAATTCCCGTTGGATCCCCTTTCGCATAAGCCGACTAGAGGGGTGTCCTTTCTCTGCAACAGCATTCTGACAGATCTATTTTGTTTGAGAAGAAGCCTTTGGTGGCAGGGCAAATGCCAGGCTGTTCTCTGTGCCTCCCCCCCAACCCCGCCATCCCTGGTGAGGAGAGCTGCCCCAGAAATGCAAGTTCGGCCCGCCGGCTGAGACATCAATGCTGCCTGTTGTGGAAGGCGGGGGGCGTCCCTGGATCTATGAAACAGATGTATTCTGGAACCTCTAACATCAGGAAACCAGCACCTCGCCCTGCTTAAAACATTATCCAACAGACAGACGAGACCCCCTGGAAGGGAGGGCTCGGCGGACCCTGGGTGGTTGGTGCCACGCGGAAATCGCCTGCCCTGCGCACAGCTGGCTCGGGGCATGGCTACGGTCCTATCCCCACCCCCCTCTCCCTCTAAAAATAGATGCAACACCAGCATGCTGCCGGAGAAGCTGATGATTATGAAGACCCCGCGCCACGTCCGGGGAATTAACACCCCACCCGATAAATACCGCCATCGGCAAAGCTCTCAGACTCCAGGTCTCCCCCGGGAGGGAGGGCAGCTGCGGGAGCGGCCCGGGGATGCGGGTGAAGGCGACCTGCACCCAGCAGAGCCCTGGCCCAGGCTGCCTGGCCCACAGCATCCGGGTGGGAGCCGGCTCCACCGTTTCTGCACAGCCTTCAGTGAATTGCTGAACCTCCCTGGGCGGCGGCTCCTACGTCTGCACACAGTGGATCCAGTGGGTAGGGCGCTGCCTCTCACGGCCCCGCTCCGGACCTTCAGAGCTGGAGGCTCTTAGCCCACATCCGGCCGGAGCCCTGTGCACAGACAGGGAGAGCAGGGCCCAGAGGAACCACCACAAGGCCGCTGGGCGGCCTGGGGACGGGCGTGCAGTTGCACACTGACCAGGAGAATGACACGTCTGCACCTCCCCCAGGAGCCAGGGAGACCGCAATCCCCCACCGAGAGGGGATTGGAGTCACCACGTGGATAGTCAGTGCCTCGGCCAGGGGGCCAAGGATGGTGAGGACCCTAAGTCCGCAGGGGACAGAGCAGGGCTGTGAGCTGGACAAGGCCACCTGCCACCTTCGAGGTGAGCCACCCAGAGCGAGCCTCGGTCTTCCCACCTGTGAAATGGGGTTATGTGGCCAGCCCAGAGGCCACAGTGAGAATGAATGTGACCCAGGGCATGAAGGTAGGCTCATAGAGTGCTCCTTAAGCTCAGGGAAGTTTCTAGAGCAGCTGTCGGACACCACAGGTCAGGCTGCCTGTGGTCATGCCCTGCCCTGAACACTTGCCTCCTGGTGACCTTGAGTAAAGCTGTTTAAGTCAGTCCCCTGGCCTCAGCTGTCCTCACCCCTGAAACAGGGATGGGTGCTAGAACCTATGGGCGGGGTAGGGGCTCACACAGGCCTGTCAGAGTCTTAAGGAGAGCACACCAGACCAAAGAGGAAAATTCCACAAAGAAAGGCATCTCAGAGAACAAAGTCCCCCAGGACAGGATTTATTCACTGGTGCCAGGAGGCTGACAGGCATCAAGAGAGTGGCTGGCAGGCAGAGACCCGAGTGGGTGTGCAGCCAGGCCCAGCACCCGGGGTGGACGGTGGGGCTTCCTGGTGGGGAGCGGTGGAGGGGGCGGTTTTATTTCCAGAAGCTCTGAGCCAGGAGCTGGAGGGAGCAGGGCCCGGACCACAGGCAGCGACTCAGGGCTCTAGATTCAATCTAACGACCTCTCCCTCTAACCTTCAAGCAAATCACGTTTCCACGGGCAGTTAACGAGGCCTGGGTGCACCCCAGAAATTCCGAAACGCAAAAGGCATTTCCGGTCCTTGAAGCTCCCCATTGTCCTGGGATGCCTGGTGACCTTTGGGGGCGGTTTTGCTCACCTTCTTCATGTAAAATCTGTCTACCCGGCAGGTGGGGCTGTGCCCGCTGCCCTGGGGGAAAGACGGTGAGCACGTTCAGCCCGGGGGGCCCAGAAACCTCTGGCTTTCGAGCTGCTTCTCCGGCACAGAATGTCCGTGTGTAAGAGCATGGGCGCCCCTCTCTGCCTCCACCTCCCTCCCCGAGGCCCCCGTCCCATCTCCTGTCTCATGGCAG
The DNA here is from genome assembly GCF_003265705.2 of Callorhinus ursinus. NCBI lineage: Eukaryota > Metazoa > Chordata > Mammalia > Carnivora > Otariidae > Callorhinus > Callorhinus ursinus. The sequence goes on from NW_027397066.1 coordinate 3,972,943, forward strand.
CCAAAGCGAAGCTGAGCTTTTGGAAGCAAAGGAAGGTCTCTGCCTGCCCCCACAGTGACCACCAACCCGCCCCCACCCACCTTTCACACAGCTGGGCCTCGCAGGACACAGAAAACCTCCAAAAAGAGACGCCCGCTGAGCCGGGTCCAGGCAGGAGCTGCTAACACAAACCAGGGGTTCCGCCAAGGCCCAAAGCAGGTAGTAGGCGGCGGTCGCTCCAGCCTGCCTGGGGGACGCGGCTTCCCTTCCGATCCCTGCCCCACCACGTACAGGCTGGATGGTCTGTAGCAGGTTATTTCACTGCTCCGTGCCTCAGTTTCCCCCCAGAGGTGTCATAAAAAATCACAAGCATCCACAGCCGTGAATGCTTACAACAGTGAACAGGAGCTCTTCTCTGCCAGCGGGGCTGGAGGGAAAGTCCCAGAGGGCAGGTGGATACAGGTACCAGCTCTGGTGCACCTGATTATCAGCTGCCTTCAGGAGCCCCGACTCCATCTGGAAGTCAGGGGGCTGGAAGGTTCCAAGCAGGGAAGTGGTTTTAGGAAGCTCCCTGGGTACAGAGTAAGTTCCATGGGTGAGGACCAGGCCCACCTGAGTCCCAGGTGTGTGTCCAGGACCTCACAGGAAAGAAGGCCTCATCCACCTGAGGGCCGAGGGGCTGGTGTGGAGCAGACAGCTTTGAGTAAACGCAGGGAGTCAGAAGCGACTGGTCCGGGAAACGAAGTGTGACAGACAGACAGAACATAAAGCCCCTCCCGGCGGGTGGGGGGGGGACTCTTTGTCTGAGCCAACCTAGGGGCTCACCCTCCCCCACATCCCCCGGCAGGGGCAGCCCGCAAGAGACCCCAGGCTTCCCACACCCCAGGGCTGATCTCATGCACCTGGAAGCCAGGGAGGGCAGCGGCAGACCATCCAGCGCCCTAGACAGCTCAGCCACACTGCGGAAAATTCTCCACCGGCCTGGCCAAGTGGGACTTGCCTCTGGAAGGAAGCTGGGAAAGGTCACGGCTCAGCTCACGGCTCAGCTCACTGGCAGAAGCTCCCTCGGCTGTGCGGCTGTTGCGGAAGGAGCAGAGGTAACTCCCTCCCTAAACAGAGGCTCTCAGGCCGCCACCTCACGCTCTGCAAACCGTGGTTTGTGCGCCGGTTCGGAGGCTCTTGCTCGTGCATTCTTGTATTGGGGAGCTCGACGCAAGTCTGACGATGAGTGAGCGAGTGAATAAACAGAATAGGGCAGTCGGGCCGGGAGAGGGGCCCAGTATTGTCAAGGAGATGCCACAGTATTCGCCCCCGAAGCTGAGGGAGAACCCCTTCAGTCCCTCCCTCCGAGCCCAGTCGCTCCTAGTTTGCTCACAACACTTGTAAGTTTAGCAGTCCAGGTTTCTAGACCGTTTGTAAAGGAGCCTCTGTCCCCGGGCCAGTCACCCTGAGAGCGTCACAGAGCAGAGACCCATGAATCGGCACCATCTGTGCCCAGCACTGTGCTTCCCACACACTAGCTGTCTGAGAAATGACTGCTGAGGAATTCGTTGTTCGCCTTTATTCGGATACATCTGACCCGAAAGCGCCCTTGGATCTGAGCCGTCTGCAGAGCCCGTGATCGTGACCAACCCCTGCTCGTCTTGGCGACCCTGAGCCACGGAGAGACACAAGGGTCCTAGCCACTGTGATTTGTTTCTGGGGTGCCTGCTGGGCGCCCGGCTACACTGCGCACCTAACGCTCACAGCGGCCCACAGACGGAGACCCCGATCCCTGCTCTCCCGACAAGGAGACCGTGACTCAACCTGGTGGGTGAAGCAGGACACACCTGGCAACCGACAAAGCTGCCCCATTACTCCCAGAAAACTGTAGGAGACATTTTATAAAGATTCTCATCAAAAATCATTTTAAAAAAAAGAAAAGAAAAAGAAAAAGCATTGGTTCCAGGAGGGCTGCCCTTAGGTTGAGAGGGGAGGCGGCGCACGGGGCCTTGAGTGGTGCCGGCCTGGCCCCTCTTGCCCCTGAGACCGCAGGTTTGTGCCCCAGCAGAGCCACGGGGAGCTCGCACGCAAGGTTCTAGAATGAACAAATGAGTAACAAACACACTCGCCCTCCCCCACGACAGGTAAGTGAAGCACAGCCTTATTCCAACAACACAAACCCAGGCCCTCTGGAGCGTGCTCCTCACAGCCACGGCCTACGGACAGCAAGGAACGAAGCTGTTTTAAGGCCGACTGGGCAGAAACTAGACGCCAGGAAGGGAGGGGAGGGGGTAAAAGGTCACAGGAGGGAAGACTGTCCAGTTAATAAAACCAGGCCACGGGCAGCGGAGGAAGACTGACTTTCATTGGAAACGTGGAGGGTAGGACATGAAGACACAGGGGTGGCTGCAGGAGCCCTGTTCTGCCTGGGAGTGGTCTGTGCTTGGCCAGGCCTGTGAGCAGTGTAGACCAGGGCGCTCCCTCCGCTCCGCTGCCCAGGCACCGAGCCCACGTGTGACCAAGCGCCCAGGGACCCTGAACACCTCCAACCTTCCCCAGGAGCCTGGGAAGGTGGCACTGTACCAGAGCTCCTTCCGCGGGCAGGGCACTGAGGCTCTGAAGGGCTGGGACCGTGCTCAGCGTCCCACAGTTTTCAAAGGACACAGTCAGGTCCCCCCCCCACCCCAAGATGTCCACATTCTTAACCCTTTGCCTGCCCGTCCCATGAAGGAAACCCTGAAAGATCCTCCCATGGGAGGCCAGCAGGGTATCTTTGAGGGGCTAGCACCCCCCTTTCCACACATGCTGCCCCCACCATGGACAGGAAGCCTCCTGTGCCTCACAGAGCACAGTCAGGGTCAATATTGCAAGTAATCTTCCCAATTCACAGACGGGGAACAGGGGAGGCCAGGCAGCCAGGGTGGGGACCCCGTGTCTCCATCAGTTATCAGAGTGTGAGCAGAGGGGGATGTGCATCATGCATCAGCAGAACTTCATGCTTGCCACGGTTCATGCATCCACACGCCTCTCGGGACAGACGCACAGACCAAGGACGGAGCCCGAGGTGTCCGGCCAGGGTCCCCCCGCATCACCCCACACGCTGCAGGCTGCTTCCTGGCCACACCTGAGGCCTCCGACGCGTGTTCGACACCATCCCCCAGGGTCCCCAGAGGGACTGAGCCCCAGGTGCCCACAGGGGGCCCAGCTGGGCAGTGCACGCTGCAGGCCCAGCCCTCACCCCGCTCCTCCTTCCCACAAACGGCACACACACTCCAATCCTTGTCTCAGGGTGTTTCTGGGGGAACCAAATCCAGATGCACACGGACGGGGTGTTCAGCTGGGTTTTGATGTGGGTCGCTGAGGTGGGGGAGGGGCAGGGCAGAAAAGGAGCTGTGCTTCCTACGTGCTCACAACAGGCGAAGGGTGCCGGGACTGCATCCCTCCGTCCACCTACCAGCCTTTTGCCGAGAGGCCACGACTCCTGACCTCGTGTTGTTGGTTATTCTGCTCCCAAGGCTGTGCATCCTCATCTGTTGTGTGTCTTCCTAAATAGTCCAAAGAGATATCGGGCGAGGACATGGGAAGCTCCTAGCCAGATGCCATTTGAATCAAGTCCTCTCTCCACCTCCGAAAGCTCGGATCCTAAAAGCCAGTTAGGACACACCGGGAACACAGCGAGTCCTGCATCCTTAGATGGGAGCCCTCAGCTTCCCACCCGTGGCTCTGCTCCACGTGGCATCCCTCCACGCCTGCACTCTGCCACCCTGGAGAGCCTGGGCCAGCAGGGGAAGGTGGAGCAGAACGGCTCTGGAAACTTCTGCAGGCTTCTATTGAACAAACATTCCTTCCCGCCTCCCCGGGAGTTTGGCTTATGCCCCGAAGCATAGGATCTGACCACGATTATCACAGGCTGTATCACCGGGTCTTAAATTGCCCATCCCCTGGAAAGCCCCGAGTCCCACTTCACACTGGTGGGCTGCCCTGCTCCTCCCCAGGAAACACTTCTTAGGCCGGCTCTCTGGAATGTGCCGGAAGGTTTCACCTCCGAGGAAGCCTGCTTGCACACACGTGCTGAGTGATTTATGGCACGCCCTAGCTTGTTTCGTTTGGTTCTCCAGAACATATATTTGACTGCATTTACGAAAAGAACCTGGCGTGCTGTCCCATATATCGGTACATTCCAGTATTACCGTATTTCACAGATTCTAACACCAGCCGTTTTCGATCACAGGTTAACATCTTTGAAATTGGAATATGGCTTATAATCAATGACATTCCTCCATGGTGAATAAAATAATGATGCCACGCGGAGCGCATCTAAGAGAGTTTCGGTGGGATGAAATGCGGTATCCGAAACTGTTACAAACAGCCAAAGACTGCGCCTCTTTTTATTGCTGGCATCCTCCTCTCCTCGGCCAGAGCAACCCACCGCAGGCTTTTAATATTATCTCCTGGTAATGCGCAGAGTCTTTTCAAGTGGACTTCCCTGGAGATAAGAAACTGTGCTTAATGGTTAATAAAAGGTAGCAGAGATGCACTGGTAAATCATTAAGGTGCCTGCCCTGCCCCAGCCCCCTCCGAGAGTCCTCAGGCATGCACCTGCTCACGCACACGTGCACACACACTTCCCATGGGCTTAATACCCCAGAGACCTCCGTATTGCCTCTGGGGAAGGTCTTGACCCCTCTGTGAGCACGCAGAGCCCATGACACTCTGCATCCTCAGTCCCTCATCCACCCAGACCCTTCCCTCTCTGCTCCCTGAATGCACATGCTTCCCGGCCCCAGGCCCTCCGCTCATGCCCACCTTCCAGCTGCGGGGGCTCACACTCAGCCTTCCAGACCTCGGGCTACCATCATGCACTTCTCATCTACCAGCCCTGTCCCAGGCACCAAGGAGGCCACAGCAAACAAAACAGGCAGAGTCCTGCCCTCCCCGGGTTTGCATTCTAGTGCGGGGAGCCCCAGAGAAACAGGGCGATTAAGTGAATAGTGTGTTGGATAATGTAGTCCTAGGCTAGGCTCTGGAGTAAAGCCGTCGGGAAGAAGCATAAGAAGGAGTTGGGGTGTTCACATTTTAGACACAGTGGCGGGGAGGGCTGAGGAGGTGACGTTGGACTCTAGCCCCGAGGGAGGTGGGGGAGGGTAGGCGTGTGGCCATCTGGGAAAGATCATTCTGGGCTTAGAAGCAACAAAGCCAAAAGCCTGAGACCAGATCACGCCTGGCAGATTCAAGGAGTTGGGAGGAGGCCAGTGTGATCTGGAGGGAGAGGAGCAAGAGATGAGGCCGAAGAGAAGCAGAGACTGGATCCTGAAGGGCCTTGGGGTCCACTGGGACCATTGACTCTTTCCCTGAGCGTGCTGGGGTGTCCAGGGAGGGCTCAGAGCAGAGGAGTGGCATCCTTGGAGCACAAGAGGGGGTTTTCACAGGATCCCTTTGGCAGCTGAGTGCAGAGTAGGCCGAGGGGACCAGGGCAAGAGCAGGGGTCACAGTACCACCTACCTCCATGATGGGGCTTCCTACAGCGGCCCCATCATTTGGAGTTCGGCCTGCGGTCATCATGGAAATGCCCAGTTCCTGTAGCAAGAACGGTGCTTAATTCTTCTCTGTGTCTGCCTGGCATGTAGCTCAGTGTCAGGCACAGGCATGAATGAATGAATGACTGAATGAGTGGGCACTGGAGAGGACATCATGATGGTCAACAGCCCTCGGCCCCTCTCCGCGCCCACCTGGAAGGCCAGCTGAGCCAGGGGCATCAGCGCGGAGGGTGTGGGGCTCCAAGCGCACCCTTCATTCCCCAGCGGGGTGTGCGGCTCTAACCCAGACCACAGTCTCTTATAACTTTTGACGTCCCACCTGGCCCGAAATTCCTTCCCAGCCATCTTACAGTTGGTGACACACTTCGCAAAAAGAACACCAACTCTGTTTTGTCTTCAGCTCCCTGACAGTGGCTTTCAGGAGAACTGTCGGATCTTCCAAGGATCTTTTTTTAGTGGAAAGGCACGTGGTAATTTTAGATTAAGTGTTCTGAGCAGCCATCTTCCTAGCAACAATTAGTCCCCGAACGTGACTCTGCAAACATCCGACTCCGCCAAACTGTGGGGTGGGTCTGGGAGCGCATGGCAGGACCACCAAGCCGGGGCGGGAGGGAGTGGGGGAGGGATGGGACAGCAGGCCACCGCGTAGTCACGTGGCCCCACGGGCTGCAGAGAGAGGGCCTGGACCGGTGGCTAACTCCGCTCGGCCCTGCGTTGGGGTGAATGCGGCAGGAGGGAGCAGGATTATTTCTGGAACGGGGCGTGCCTGCAGTGCTCCCACCCACGCCAGTGTGCTCCCGGCTCCCGTGCAGCCTGCTCTGCCCACTCCCCACCCCACGGGCAGGTAGAACCCCCGAGCACCACAGATGTCTCTGGATGAGATTATGAGATTGAAAATCCACATTCTGGTACTTTCCTGCGGCTGCCATACAAGTTACCACAAACTGGGTGGCTGGGAACAACAAAATGTCTTGTTCCTCACAGCTCTGGAGGCCGCAAGTCTGAATCAGGATCATGGGGCTGGAATCCCGGTGTGGGCAGGGTTGGGTCCTCTTGGAGGCCCTGAGGGCTTCTGGGGGCTGCTGGCCATCTCGGCACTTCCTGGCTTCTGGATGCATCCCTCCCATCGCTGCTCACCCTCACGTGGCCTTGCCTCTCTGTGCATCAGTGTCTCAAACCTCCTTCCTTTCTCACAGGAGGACATGGGCCACGGGATTCGGGGCCACTTGAAATTTCATCCCGAAACCCTTAACTCAGCACTTGTGCAAAGACCCTCTTTCCAAAGAAGCTCACATTCATAAGGTACCGGGGGTTAGAATGTGGACCCATCTCTTTGGGGGACACCATTCAACCCACAATACCCACCATCAGGCCAGCAAGCCACAGGCCCCGGTCAACACTGGGTAGACACCCCCTACACACACCGCCCAGGGTGCAGGCCCCTTGCACACCCCCCACATCTCCCGTCGCGGCTGGCTATCTATGTCACCTCCTGAGGATCTTCGCTGCTTCGAAAAATGACAGAGCCAGCATCCCGGTGTCCCCCAGTCCTTGCCCAGCTCCATGAGACCAGCGGCCCTGGGGTTCTCACTGGGCCTGCTCCTTACGGTGGATGCCGCATCCGCTGCAGAGGGAGCTGCTGGACCTGGCTCCCTCCACCTCCCCTCTACCAACCCCCAGGTCTGACCGCTCTGCTTCCAGCTGTCTCCTTGTCTCCCTGGTACTGCACTCACCCCTCCTGGAGTCCCGGCCTCACGCCTGCACCTCTCCTTCCCTCCAGCTCACTAATCCCCCTCCATCCTAACTTCTGGCCCTCCCCCCACAATGGCCTTGATCTCAGCGATGACCTGCCACGCCCACACCCGCGCTGCGCCCCCCGAAGTAAGGGGCGGTAAGACAGACAACTCCGGACAACGCTGCAGGACCCCGGGACAGCTGCCGAAGAGCTGCTTCAGTTCCCCCTCAACTCTAGCTCCCTTCTGTAGGGGCCCACGCCCCACGGCGGGAGAGGACCTGAGGGGCCTGAGGCTTGTTTTGGGGTGCTCCACGGGGCAGGCCCACAACTCAGCTCATGATCCATGCTGCACACACACCAGGATCCCTCCAGAAAGGGCTCTCTGCACTCGGCTGGCACAAGCCAGCTTACCCACCCCCCTTCAGCACCCGGTTTACAAGGTCTCTCCAGCACGCAGGTCACCTCCCGGTGACAGTGTCACATAGCCAAGCCTTCACTAGCAGGAGCCCCTCTTCTCATGACATAATGACAAAGGACTGGCAGCCCCAGTGCCCAAGACAGGGCTGATCATTCTGCCGGCCATTGAGCTCTCTCTCTTGTATCCAAGCAGCGCCAGTCACAGGCTAGGGTCGTGGAGTGGGGGACAGGGGCTGCCAGGATGACACCCACAGGAGCCTGTGCCCAGTCAGCTTGGGCGGGGTGGGGGACAGACCCCCCTCCTCAAACCTGCCCCTCAGAGCTGAACGCGCCTGGGCCCCCCACACCACGGGGGGCTTCTCCAAGGCCCCTGCTCTGCCCTTGATGGAGCAGGTGTTTTGTGCAAAGAAGTGAAGATAGACCTCCATGAATCGAATCCACTGCTCTTAGGTAAAAGGGGGAGGATGGCTAGCAGCTGTAATAATACTGGAAGAATAACGAAATTTAAAAGGCTCAGGGGGAGGAAACACATACCTGTTTCTAACACTCTCTGGTCTGTCCCCGCGTAATAATTTTCCAGCAGAATTAGGAGGGAGGCACCTGTTTAGCTCCTTCATTCATTCAGGACACACTAATTGAGAAACTACCAGGTGCACTGTGCGGGAGGGGGGGCAGCCCGAGGCCACCGTGGATGCCCCCCACCACCCCCCATCCCCTACCAGCCCCCCCCACACTCACCAGCACTCCCATGCATGGCCCAGCCTGGCGCGCCTCCTCCCGCGGAACACTGTCCGCAGGGGGGGACGGAGGAGGCTTGGGGGGGGTGGAGGGCATGTCATGACCTTGTGTGATGCCCCTGCCACCAGCAGTCAGGCTGGGACTTGCGAGCAGGCAGCCTGGCTCCAGCGTGACAATACTGGAGAAACTGAGGCAGAAGGAGGTCTTCACTGAGACCCCAAGCGGCAGAGCGGGAGGGGGCGTTCCCAGGGGCTCCAGGCCATCAGGGGAGACCTCCCTGGGGAGGTGGCATCTGAGTGTTTGTGGAGTGAATGAAAGAAGACAGCAGACCGGCTGCAGAAGGAGAGAAGATGGAGGGCCCCACGCCCCTCACCTCGGGCAAGAACCCTGTTTCTACGTCATCTTCAGATACACCCAGGGCGTGATCAGCGAGGGCAGGGAGACAGCTCAGAGCACCAGGCATCGAGGGTGGAGGACAAAGGGTTCTTGTAAGAAGGAAGCAGTAGGAGGAAGGATGCCTTGGTCTCCCTGTTCATTCACAACTGGTCCCAAAATCGAGGCCAGATCTGGGACAGGAAGGCCCACAGACACTTCAGCCGAGGGGCCCAGAGCCCTCCCCGACTCCCACTGAGAAGCCCTGCACCAGCCAGCCCCCGCCCAGGCCAAACCCCCTGCTCCTCCAGCAACGGGGAGAAACGCGGTGGGGGGGGGCCAGGACCACAGCCTGCGGAAGCGGGTGGGGGCGGGGGCGAGGAGGGGTCTGTTTCCACAGCCGTGGCCCTGGCCCCGGTCCTGGGCTGAACTGAGGAAGTGCAAAGTCAAAGCAGAACCGGCCCCCACCCCGGGGAGGGAGCAAGACCCCCGAGGTGGGCGATCGGCCCCCAAACAAATGTCCACGTCCTAGTACCTGGTCCCTACAATGTTGCCTCATCTGGGAAGAGTGTTTGCAGAAATGATTAAGGATCTCGAGGGGAAGTCATCCTGGATGACCTGGGTGGACCCTAAATCCAATGACAAGCGTCCTCATAGGAGACACGCAGATGGAGGACAGAAGAAGGCCACATAAAGTCGGAGGCCTCGGTTAGGGGGGCAGAGCCCGGGAGCTGGGAGAGGCGGGAAGGACCCTCCCCGGGAACCTCAGAGGGGGCACACACCCCCTGCACCTGATTTCTGATCCCTGGAGCCCCAGGAAACAAACACACCTCCCAACAGAACCAGAAGCCCCGTGTTCCTCCTCGGGGCATGGGGAAGGCGGGGAGCCGGGACAGGGAGCCGGGGCCGGGGAGCTGGAGAGAGCCACACCAGGCCCAGCAGAGCCTTTGAGAAAGGAGCGAGTCAGATGGGAGAGCAAGACCACAGCAGGCCTGTCTCCTGTCACGGGAGATCGACACCCCCAACCAAGTCCGTCACCCAGCGCCCTCTAAGAACTGTGCGACCTCACCCTTTGTAAACACCAAGTGTGCCCACTTCCCAGGGAAGCGCTCTGTGCCCAGTGCGCAGCACGAGACACAGCAAAGGGTCAGGGGTGAAGATGGAGGGGGCCAGGTGACGGCACCAGCAGATCGCGCTCCAGGGGACATCTGAGGCCAGGGTCAGCCGGGAGGACGGGCACCCCCGCCTGCAAACCCTCACAGCCCACGGCCCTGGACAAGCACGTGGCGGGGGACCATGGGGTCCGTGCATCCCCACCCCTCACTTCCCAGACGGGCAGCCAGGCACGGAGGAGCCGGTATGCCCCCCATCTGTTTCTCTGCTGGAGAAACACCTGCTCACTGAAAGCAGTAGGGTCTTGAAGGTCATGCCCAGCCTCCTTCTGGGCGGGGGGCTCACTGGCTCCTCCTCCAGGTCCTCCAGCCTCCAGCCAGCCCCTTTACCCCCACGTGCTGGCCCGGGGTCAGCTGTTTCCTGGACTGTCCCCCAGTGACCTGGCATCCCCAAGCACCCTGCATGAGGCCTGGCACGTCCCAGGTCCTCAGGAATGAGTGAGTGCACAAGAACATGAAGTGCTCTGCCAACCCACTGACACGCCTGGCCAACACGGGAATGAGACAGAACCAGGCCAGGGCAGCCCAGCAGGCTCGGCAAACCTCCTGCATCCACATCTAGGTGGAACTCGACGGTGAGGCCCTTCACCCAGCCCTGGTGTGGGGGACACTAGGAGGTGGGTGTCCCCTAGAGATCTTGCCAGCCCCTCACCCCCAGCACAGAGGAGGACCCCCATAAGCAGCAGATGGGTGGACAGAAGGATGAATAAATGAATGAATGGAAGGAAGAGAAGGAAGGAGGGAAGAAGGGAGGGGGGAGGGAGGAGGGAGGGAGCATCAGCATCTGCCACACTTGGCAAAGACCAAAAGCAGAGTGCTGTAGGGTTTCAAAAGGAGGAGCGCTTCTTGGAGGAGGTGGCGGTGAGCGAGCCCTGAGTGCTGGGCACAGGCAGGCTGGGTGCAGCGGGAAGGTGCACTCAGATCCCACATTTCCGCCAGGGGCCTTTTGGAGTCTTCAGGACCACCTTCCCACTGCATCAGCTCTGTTTTTATAAAGCTAGTTTCCTCACACACACCTCCACTACCAGGACCCCTATGTCTTGCTCAGATCTATTTTGTATACACATAAAATGTATTTATCAATATTGGTTGTGTTTTTTTCCTGGAACGGAATGCAAATTGCATTTCATACATAATGCAAATGCTCCAATCCACACAAATCAAATGAAAAGGACCGTGGATGGCTGGTTCATCCATTTCTTTGCCACGTCAGAACTCGCCGAGGGTGGCGTCCACGGGAACCCGGGCCAGACCCAGCCTCGGCTCCCTCTGTCACCACCAGAAATGCTACCGTCAAGGAAGGTGAGATGTGTTTTCTTCCACTTATTACTTCTCTACCCAGTGTCTCAGGCCGTTTACCGAGGAGCCTGATTCCTGATCTACTGTAATTAAATAATCAATCGCGACTTCCTTAATAACTGAATTTATTAAATGCACAATATATACAGTGCATCATTCAAGGCACTAATTTGTAAGTCAGAGCTTTTGAGGGATTGTTTAAAGAGAAGATCCGTATGTTTCATAAATCTGGGATGTAGGGAAAGGAGGGAGAACAGCAAGACAGGGAAATAAATTTTCCTGGCGTGATTTGCATTCAATAAACACACTCCCGTGCCTTGGCTGTGGAGGCCTCAGCAGAGGGGTGGCACGTTTATGAGCGAAGCACAGAGTCCGCCTGGGCCAAAGCTAGACGTAGTGCAGGACAGCCCTCACGCAGCCCCATCTGAGCTGCCCGGGGAGCCTTCTTTCCGAGGGACCTCCAAATTCCACTAGTAAATCATCTGCACGGGGAATGCCAGCACCCATGGCCTTCACGGGGAGGACCAAATGCCTGCCTTAAAAATGTAATGTTAGACCAGAGAGCTGGTCACGTTCGCACGAGAACCCCCAGCTGGTCCCAGCACCTGTCACGGTGCCTGGTACACACAGAGGGAAATGGACAGGGAAGTTAGTACTCTCTGCTGGAAGTCAGCTTTTCCCAAATAAGGTGTTTACAGATGTTCATAGGTGCCCTGAGGAAAACAAACAAACAAAAAACAAACAAGCAAAAACAGGGTTCCATGATTAAAGAAGTTTGGGAACACTCAAATAAGTGAATCAATTTCTTTACTACAGGACTTGTCAGAGCCTTTAAATGCTGCTGGGCAAGCTGGGGCTACAGGACATTCCTCCAGCCTCTCTTCTTCCCTTCCTCAACCCTGAACACAGCGATTAGGAGACTCCAGATCCACTGCTCCCTGGAACTCGGCTGAGGGAAGGCCACGGAAGCTGGAAATCACTGAAGACCCATCTTGCTATCTGTGATGCGTCTCCTTTCTGCTTGGAGCAGAGGCGACGCCTGGGTGGGCAGTCAGCTCTGACTGAATCCAAGCACACACAAGCTCTCTAAGGAGGAAGGCACCCGTGGCCTAGCCAAGCCAGGAAGCTCCATCCCCCGCCCTGGGCCCTGGGGGCAGGTCAGGGCAGCACAGAGCTGATGTGAACTGAGGGGTCGCACCTGAGGCCAGCCTCCCTGGAGGGTGGGACAGGCCTGTGGCCACACTCAGCCTGAAAAATGAACAGCCAGCCCAGGGCTCCTCTGTTGGACAGGCCAGGCTCTGGATCAAGGGATCCCACTCAGGGCCAGCCTGGGCCGGACACGGCCAACACTGTGGGATCCCTGGTATACGGGGAAGCTTCTGGAGAAGCTCAGAGGCAGTGACCACACTCACAGAGCTGTGAGCGGGGCTGGGATGGGGTGGGGGAGGCAGAGACAGAGGCTGCGGAAGCTGGAGGGCTAGAGATGGGGCCCAACCCAGGCATAGAACCCAGGGAGGCTTCCTGGATGCCGCATCATGGGCAGAGATGAGGAGCCCATGGCCCAGTTGAGGAGACACAGAGGAGCACCAAAGTCAGTCCTCAGAAATTCTGGGGCAAATCCTTTTACCTGGAGCTTTTTACCAGACAAGCAACCTGCGCCAGGACACAGGGGGCCCTGGGGCCTGACACCCAGTACCCCTGTTCCCACCACAGGCCCCGAGATGGGAGCCCAGCCAGGCACAGGCTCGCAGACATCGGCTGGCCTAGCCCCCTGCTCTGCTCCAACCGTGGCCCCGTCCACGTTTCCGCTGCCTGTCCCCGGCACACAGGCCCAGCCACACCAAGCCACCTGTCTCCCCCACACACACTTGCTTTCCCAATGCTTAACAGGGAGTACAGTTCCACCAAGGCCCTGCTGAAATGCCACCTCCTCTACCTGCTGCCAGCCTCCCCACCACCCCACCTCCTCCCCTAGACCCTCCAGGCTCTTTCTCTCTGTGCCTCTGTTAGGGGGCAGAATGCTTTTCTGCCTGGTTTGGGGTTGCTGTGTTGGTATATCACCTCCAGAATGGCCCATAGTTATCACCCTAGCATCCATCCATCCATCCAACTATCCACCCATCCATCCACCCAACCATCTGCCCATCCATCCATCCATCCAACTATCCATCCATCCATCCACCCATCCATCCATCCACCCATCCATCCATCCATCCATCCATCCATCCATCCATCCATCCATCCATCCATCCATCCACTCATTCCACAAACACCTGTTGAAAACCGCTGGTGCACTGGGACGCGGTGATGAAAGCTGGGCAGGCAGGGGTCGCATACTTTCCTCTCCTTGTTCCTTCCATCCTCACCCTGAGGGCAGGATCTGTGGTTCTTCTCACAGAGGGGGACAGTGGGGCCCAAGGAGGTGGGGGTCATCCTGGCAGCCCTCAGGGTGCTGACCCGGGGTCAGCAAGGCAAGTGGAGTATTCAATGCCTATTGTACCAGCCCATCAATCATCGACGGATCAATGAAGCCAATTTGTTCCTCATAATTCTGGGGAGTGGGGCCTGGAGCCTCAGAGAGTGGGTGCTGGGACAGATGGAGGAGGCCCTGGGGCCCCCAAATAGCCCTCAACCCCTGCCAGCTCCAGCCTGGGCCCTCAGGGACACCCTTGTCCCACCCAGTAGGCTGCATAGCCCATCAGGGACCCTGCAGGCTCGGGAGTCAGCCCCACACAGGAGCAAACCTCTGCTCCATCTTCAGCTATGCAGGAGCTCGCTGCTCCTTGGACTTGTGGGTCCTCGTCTGCACAATGGGCAAGAAACTATAAAGCCCAAGGGGGTGTGAGGAGTGCAGGAGAGGACAATCGGGAATGCACCAGAAGCTGCGGGACAGCCATGCACACGAACCCCTCTTCCAGACACTTGGGGCTCCTGGAGCACCTCCCGGGGACTGAGGGCTTAGCCTCCCAGGACGGATGGACAGGCCTGCGCGGGGCACTCGGGGTGGGGGGGGGGGGGCAGCAGCAAGAGCTCAGGGCCCGATGGGGGGACAGCAAGGCCTACCGCTCCCACGGGAGGTTCACACAATGCACGGCCGTCTCCTGAGCACCTCCTACCGCTGCAAGCCTCGTGAGCATAAACCCCCAAAGCCCCACGACGCCATCTGTGGGGGTGAACGTGGCCCTGAGGACATCCCTACCCAGCAGCCTCTGTTCAAATTCCCCCAGGCAAGGAACCTGGACTTCGGGGTCCACGTCTATTAAATGGCGACAACAGGGCTTTTGCACTGGGGAGGGTGTCCCAAGGATTAATGAGATGATACGTCAGTATCCGCCGGGTCCACACAAGAAACCACAGGCCTGTATAAGGAGGAGGATTCACAGGGGTGTGGGCGGCCCCCAGGGGTGCTGAAGCACCCACCAGCGCCCACGCGGGACACCCCAACACTGAGGGGAAGAGGCCCAAGCAGTGGTCCCCAGTGGGCAGCAGCTTGGTTTGTGGAGAGGGCCACCCAGGATGGGGGAGGTTGTGGGCAGAGGAATGAGCGAACAAGTCACAGAGCCAGCAGGGAGGGCCGCAGGACAAATACCCCATCCCCACCCCCGCTGGCCAGAAACGGGGGGCCCAGGTGAGCCAGCACGGCCCCCTCCAGGGCACGGAGGAGGGCGAGTAGGTCTGCGGTCAGCAGGGACGGGGACTCGCATAAAGCAGAGATGCCCCAAACCTCATGGGAGCCTCCAGTGCATCTGGTTCTCTTACTGTCACCTCCTTTTGCAGGTGACAAACCTGAAGCTCGGGGAGCTAAGAGACGCGTCCAAGGACACAGTCCCTCCCTGTCAGCGGAGGGCAGGACACCACACCGGCCTCCTGGACCCCAAGGGCTGCTCTCCACTGGAGTGTAGGGTGGGCACCCCAGGCCCAGGGCGTGCGGGCCCGAGCTCCGGATCCATGCTGTGGGCTCGGTTGCGGCCACACGGGAGGAGACAGGGAGAGCACTCCTCTGCAGGAACACACACGCTGCTCTGCGCCCTGGCCGGCTGCCCGCCCCGAGGCCTGGAGGGACTGTGGCCAAGGATCTGCACATTTAATAATCCCCTGCCCCCTCCCCACCCCACAGGCCCCAGATGCTAAAAGACCAAAACCCACGCTATTGCAGAAGGACTGAGAAGTTCCCACTGAGCTTCTGAAATCAGCAGATGCCCCGGAGCCGTAAATTAATGGTGACGCCGTGCGATGGGTGACAGACCCAGCTGTCTCCATGGCACTGGTAACGCCCACGTACGCAGAGCGCTGAAACCAGTGGCCGGGGTTGGGGCCCAGGCTCAGCCACTGAATGCCGCGCGACAGCGTGACACGTGAGCCACCCTCGGGGGGGTAGCATCAAGCAAGGGTGGGGGACATCCCCCAGGTGAGGACACGGTGGGGACCAGGCCCTGCGTCCTTGCCCTGCCCGATGCAGGCGCACAGCCCCATGCGGCAGCATCGGTCGGCCTCGGAAGCCTCGGTGCGCCCTGCGGGGAGGGCCCACTGGCACTCTGGGCACCACCACGGCCTTGGGACCACACGGCCTGGGTTCAAAGCTCAGCTCGGCCACTTCTAGCCGTGTGACCTGAGGCAAGATACTTAACCTCCCTGAGCTTCAGTTTCCCCCACGTGTGCAGTGAGCATCACACTAACAGCACTTGCCCCCTTGTGATGGTATGAGGAGGTGAGTCCGTTTGCCATAAGGCCTGGCCCACATTAAACATGCAATGACTGTTAGCCAGCAGTATTCTCTTTTTCTCCCTCAGCTTCTCATAACTGCAAGCAAGGCAGAGTTCTGCTAGAAAGATTCAGTTGCTGGGGGCGCCTGGGGTGGCTCAGTCCATTGAGCGGCCGACTCTTGCTTTCGGCTCAGGTCATGATCTTGGGGTCGTGAGAGGGAGTCCCATGTGGGGCTCCGTGCTCAGTGGGGAGTCTGCTTGAGATTCATTCTCTCCCTCTCCCTCTGCCCCTCCCCCTGCTCTCTCTCTCTCTCTCTCAAATAAATAAATAAATCTTTTTAAAAAAAGATTCAGTTGCGGGTATGGAATGTCAACACGCAGGTCGTGCCCAGCCAGGATGAGGGGTCCGCCTGAGTGGCTGCTTCCAGAACAAGAATCCTCGGCTTTGGCGACACTGACGTTTTGCTTTGGATGATTCTTCAGCAGCATCCCGGGCCTCCATGCACTAGATGCCAGGAGCCTTCCACGCCCCGTGTGTCTGTGCCGCTGGGGGACAGCCGGGAGACGGAGAAGGGGGGACGGAGAAAGGAGACAGAACCTCGGCCAGGACGACATTTCCATTCTCAAAAGCCAAGTTCAAATCCCACGGCGTCCTTGGTGGGGGGTTCTCGGGGGAGGGGGGGCGTGAAGGACTCTGACGCGGAAGGGCCTTGGCTTTGCCCTCAGACCAAGCATGGAAGGGATGGATCTGGGTGTTCTGCCTTCAATAAACCATTTATGTTAGCTCGGTCTTAGGATCAGGGGAAAGTTGCAAAGAGCACGGAGAAGTCGCGGGTGCCAGTCTCTGCGATGGCGACCTTGACCTCCCGGCCGAGGTGGGGTTTGCCAGGCTTCCCCAGCACCCGGTCCTCCTCCCGGCCCTCCCACGCTGTGCCCTGAGCAGGGAGGTCACTGTGCCCCATGCACGCCTGGGGGCTGGGGGGGAGGGCTCCCCTCCTCAAGGGTGGTGGGTCCACGTAAGTCACTGGGAGCTCTCCGTGTAGGTTGGCCTCTCCCCTGGTCTGGGTGTTTATGAGCGGAATCTCTCAGGATGACCAGCCTGACCACGCATCAGCCCACCGTGCCCCCGACCAGTGACCCCGAGTCACTCCTGATGAGGAGAGGACAACTCACAGTGGCTCTCTGCAGCCCAGGGGGGCCACAGGTGAAAGAAACCAGACATCCACGACCTCGGGTCCCTGCCCGGCACCCACCATGCACTCTGACCCCGACTCGCCCTGATTCGTGCCCTGCCGTGGCACCTGTCACGTCACCTGGGAGAGCTGATGGTGTCCTCCCTTGGGGTCCCCCGCCCCCCCAAGCAAGAGCTGTTCCTGCTCCACCTGGCTTCCTCAGCCTCCAGCATTCAGTGGGGACTCGGCACGTTCACCCACGGAACAAAGGAACGCAAGAAAGGTGGTCTGTGCGAGCCCCAAGGCCTGGCGCTCCTGCAGGAAAAGGGTGCCCTTCTGGAGTTCACCCCGCCCGGCTCTGGGAGGCGCTTACAGACCCCTGGTGAGGCCTGAACTGCCCCACTGCTCAGCGTCAACAGAACACGCCACTTTCAAGGGGCCGGAGGGACGCAGGACACAGGAACAGAGATTCAGGGTGGACCCCTGGGGCCCCCACCCCCAGAGCCACTCTGCGGTCCCTTCCCAGCCCAAGGCCTATGTGTGTCCGCGGCAAACCTGTAGGGAGGGCTCCTGGGGCTGGCAGTCGGATTTGGGGGAAAGCCCACAGATCAGGAGTGCCAAGGTCTTTGCTATTTCGACGCTTAATTATAGCCCTGACCCCCTTAGCCTTCCAGATGCCTCTCGGCCTGGGAGGAAGCCAGCCACGGGGGTCTGAGCCCAGCTGGCCAGATCCAGGCAGCGCAGGGGGCCCGAGCTGGGGTCTTCATCCAGAATGCCAGTGCTGAAGGGGGCCCAGCCACACCACCTCCCGACGACGCTCCATCTGGGAAACAGATAATGGTCCAGATCTGGTGGGGGGGGGGGGGGATTTTCTGTTTGTTTCCAACATTTCAAAACGAAATACTATAACTATTTTTGGATTGCCAGGCTTGAAGAGCCAGGTTGGCTGGAGACGTCTGTCTAGAATGATGTTTGGAAACCTTGCGTGTTGGGGGTTTCAGTTGGGGAAGGACTGTCCATTCCCTCAGGGGCCCCCGTTTATGCCTGTCATCGGTGCAGGGATGAATGCCCCCCCATCCTCTCTCAGGGGCGTCCTGGCTCAGGTGGTACATCGCACGGTCACTCTGGGCTTTGTGAACAGAGGCACTGCCGGAGAAAGAGGCGCTATCTGGCGACAAAGTCACATGGGGAGATGTTTAGAGCCCTTTTTTAAAAGTAAAAAAACCAATTTTGTTGTTTTTTTCATTCTCAAAGTGATACAAGTTCCACCAGTAGAGGACTATTTTACAAAGGAAGAGGGGGTTGAGGAATGCCCTCCTGACCCAGCCCCCCAGAGTGGGACGCGCTCCCATAGATGCACGTACCCCTGGGCCACAGCGCCCGTAGGCCTGGCCCTGCCCCACCCAGGCCCTCCGGCACTACCTGCTGTCTCCCAGCTCCTCGAGCTGCCCATCTGTCCTACCTCAGGGCCTTTGCAGAGCAGCACCCTGGCCTGGAAGACCCCCGCCCCTCCCGCCCTCCTGCCTCAGGCCCCACCTGGCCAGCCTGGGGCCTCCCCCAGAGCGGTGCTTCTCAAACGGCCCCAGCACCTCTCGGATGAATTCACATTTCCAGCACATTCCCAGGGGATGCCAGCCCCCTTTTGAGAACCAGTGGTCTAGAAAGCCTTCCGGGTCCCTCCCCGCCTCCATCCCAAAACAAAAGAGGCCCCGTGCTGGGGCTCAGTCCTGCACACCCCTCCCCTCCACCAGGCCACAACGACAACTCAGCAGAGCCCAAGAGCTCTGATACAGTCTGGGCTGTGTCTGTCTTGTTCCCTGCTGGTCTTCCCAGCACCAGGCACAGTGCCCAGCCCTGGGGGTCAGTAAATATGTACAGGGTGGAGCAGGTTCCACGAGCGTGTTCCATGAGAATGAACCAGGGGTGACGGGAAAGATCCTGCCCTCACAGGAGATTGGGAGACAGAGGGTTAGGTTGAAACAAGTGGTTACTTTAACAGGCCTTTTCAGGGCCTTTAGTGGCCAGTGGACATTGCACCTCTCAAAGGGACCACAGAACACAATCCCCACACCTGCGTGAGCAAGGATCCCATTTTACAAAGAGCAACTTGTGGGGTTCTCATCCCAAGGAACCCTGTTTGAAGGGCTAATGGCACACTTCAACTCACACGCACGCTGACACACTCACATACACTCACATGTACAGAAACACACTTTTACGTAAAACAACAAGTCCACCCAGCTGTCATGCACCAGTCACGCCCCGAGGTACGTTCCCCGTGCAGAAAACCACCCATGCTGTATCTGGCTATATGGCGGACATCGTCTTTCACCAATCCTCTGGGGAAAACCATGCCCGTTTTTCACCATTATAAACAATTACAAGAAATGTATCCTTGTGTACGTATATTTGGTCACTGGCCCAATTACTGGTGCTGCTTTCAAGAACTTCATTAGATGGGGCGGGACGGGGGGGGGGCGTGTGCCTGGTTGGCTTAGTCAGTGAAGCGTGCGACTCTTGATCTTGGGGTGGTAGGTTCAAGCCCCACGTTGGGTGTCGCGATCACTTAAAAAAAATAAAATCTTAAAAGAAAAAAGAACTTCATCACACTGAAAAGTTCAGTCCGAGTATATGGGGGGGTCTGGACACAAACCGTAACACCAGGCGTGCTCTGGAGTCCTGGGCACCGAAGACTCACCGATGGGCCTCGCTGGGCCCCGGGACCCCCGCATGGTGTGCAGAACCTTGAGAGGGAGCCCCCACTTTCAGTGAATTCTCTTGGGAACTTGGGGCCCCCAACAAGGAAGGCTCACCCTGCGGCCTGCCCCAGTTCCCAAGGACACCCCCTCACCTCCTGGTCCTGCTTCCGCCAGGTCCCCCAGCAACCAGCCCGCCTCTCTGCAGACAACAGTGAGGATGATGACCCTCTGTCAGCTCAGAGGAACCGGTCCTTCCCCAGGGGGCACCTGCCCCCACCCCCTCGTCCTTGCTGCTAGGAGACTTATGGGGGAGCCCCTCCCCTGGAGGCTTCTGGGGCAAGCACCCCCCCCCCACCCACTTCATCCCTCCAGCGCCCCCCATTCCTGGATAGGGTCCTGCTCCGGTGCTCCTGTCTTCTCTTCCTCCTCCCCAGTCTGCCCCACCCACCCAGCTATGACGACACTGCCCCTGGAGGGAGCCTCATGCCGTCCTCATCAGAGACTGGCTGGGACACCACCAGCGATGGGACCTTCTCGGATGTGTTCAGGCTTGCGGGGGCTTATACGGTGCCCGAGACTGAAGCCCGAGCAAGCACGGCCTCAGGGTCCCACGTCCGAGGCTTGGCACCAGGCTAATCCGCGCACGCACACCCCAATCCTTTCCCATTGCACAGACGGGAAACTGAGGCCCAAGCATCTCACAACACTGGCTCAGACTCAGAGAGCCGGGGCCATGCAGAGCTCGGGGTGTGCAGGGCCTGCCTCACCCCAGAGCGCCTGCTTTCCCTCCCTCGGGAGGCAGAAGAAGGTCTGGGTGACCCAGTTCTGACAGCAAGATACAGGCAGAAGTCCCTGGTGGGGCTCCTTGGATAGCTTTTTAAAAAAAAAAACTAGGCTCTCCAAAGGCTTCCTTTTGCTCCTCACCTCTCTGTCCCTTCCTTCCTGCCTGGTGTACAAATGTGATGCCTGGAGGTATGGCAGCCACCTTGTAAACTGAGGAGGAAGCCCCACATGGACGACGGCAGAGCTGGAAGGCAGAAGGAGCGGCGGACAGGAACTGCCACACCAGCACTGGCAGGCTCACCCCAGGCATCTCCTAGTGTGGGACAAATACGCGCTTAACCAGTTAAACCACCACTGGCCAACTCTTCTCGCAGCAAGAGGCTGAACCGAATTCCAATCAGGTGGACAAGAGGCAACTGGAAATGATGCCAAAGGGACCAAGAGAGCTGCCAAGGACACAGACATCAGGGAGAGAGGAACACCGCGGGAGCACTCGCCACGTTCCAGACCCTAGTGCATTACTCTCTGGACGTCCACAACTACCTGTCCAGGAGCCAAGAGAGGGCTCTACCCAGTTATGGAAAACAGATACTCCTCTACTCGGTCACGGAAGAGGACACTGAGGCTTAGGGAGGGGAGGGCTCCCACCCGGAGAAAGAGAAGTCGTGAAAATAACAGAGCCAGGCTCAGTGTGCTGGTCATCTTGGCACAGAACTTTCTTCTCCACGGCACTGTGCTCACCCCTAGTCCCGAGGACAGCATGTTAGGACTTCGGGTGAGGCCTTCTGTACACCACGAGGGGAGATCTTCCAACAACAGGACAAGGCAACAAGTCCTTGCCCCCTAGCCCACCCTCTATGCTGTTACTATGCGTGTGCATATTTCTTTAAATGAAAAAAAAAATTGTTCAATTCCCTAGGAAAATTTTAGGATGCCTCCTCACAGTACAAATTCTTGCACTTAGCAGAGCCCAGAGATAGAGAAAAGGACCGAGTTCAGAAGACACTGTTGGAGCCCCTGGATCCAGCCACACCTGAAGCTAGAGTTCTCTCCCTGGAATTTTCCATTATACAAAGTCATATATGCCTTTTTTTTCTTATGCTATTTCCAGCCGGGCTTCCGTCATCCGCCAATGACAGGATATTCCCTTAATGCACCCATTTTACAGATGAAGAAACTGGGGGTAAAGCAGCCTGTCTTACCCCCAGTCACTTAGCCTTTTGGTGGCCAAGCAGGGACAAGAACCGTGCACTCCTGACCCGCACCCCAGTGTCTACACCACCTGGGGCAGCTGGCTCTCGGCCGGGCAGCCAGCCTGCCCCGGTACCACCGTGGTTCAGGCAACAAATCCATATTAAAAGGCCCTGTTCTTTTGGCCTTTGGGGAAAGCTGAACTTCTCTTATTAGGCAGCAAAGGGAACCAGCTGTTCTTGGCGGACACACATCAACTTTCAAACGGCCCCAAGTGCGGATGCAACAACGCTGTGTGCCCAGAGGTTTCCTGGCCTTGCCCCCGTACACCCTGACGCCTCACAGTCAGTCCGCAAGCACACGAAAGACCTCGGGCCGGCTGCGCCTCATACACAACTATCCCCCATGCTCCCTCGCTGCCGGGGACACCCGCAGAAGATCGGGGGGCATTTGGAAGATAATTACTCCATGGGATCCAAAGATACGTCTCGGGGACATAAATCTCGGGAAATCTCTATGGAAACACACACAAATGCATGTTGTTTTTATTAATACAACGAAACGTCTCTGGAATAAGCCGCTTGCTTTAAACCACACCAGAAGAGCCAGTGTGTTTCCCATTAAACAGGATCTGTGGGGTTTTCTTAATTATGGATGGAGCAGCCTACAGAAAAGAAACGTTCCGAGTCAAGGAGGCCCAGGTGATGGGATAATTGCTGGGTTGGAGCAGACCTTCGCCCCCTTTCTTATATAAGACTCATTCCTGCCTGAGCCTGCCAAGGGCCGTCCTGTGTGCGGGGGCCCCACTCGGGGGCGTGCAGAATAAACGTCAGCAGATTCGTTCACCTCTTACCAGAGAGAAGAAATCTGCAGGTCCCAGCATCTTTCTTGCTGTGGCTCATAGCCATCTCCCCGCAGTGGGAAGGAGTCCTGGGTTCAATCTGGATCTCCCACGCACGCCCTGTGAGGCCTGGAGCAGGATACTTGCCCTCTGCACCTTTCCTTCCTCACCTGTAAAATGGGCCTACGGCAGCACCTGCCTCCCAGGATCCTTTGAGGCTTCAGTGGGATGAAAAGCCGGTGGAGGAGCATCTGGTACATGGTAAGCTTTCACGGATCGTGGCTGCGGAAGATCAAGGATGGCCACAAACTCTAGCCTCCCTCCCACCAAGAGGTGAAAGCTATGTCCCCAAGACCCTGGGCCGGTCCGTGACGTCTCTGACTGTAGAACACAGCTGAAGTGACATTATGCTGGTGTCTGGTCCGGACCTCAGGAGGCCGGCGGCTTCCACGGTCTGTCTTTGAGAACACGGGTTCTTGGGACCACCACGCCGGGAGGGGGCCCGGCCGGTCTGGCCCAGGCTCTAACTCGGAAGCGAAGAAGCCTCATCATGGACGTCCAGCCCGGGCGAGGCTTGAGAGGACACCAGCCCCACCACCCTCTGATGGCAGCCAAGCCAAGGAGCAACGTGCAGAGGGGAGAGTCAATCCATACGACCGTGAGCGGGGATAATAAATGACCGTTTCAAGCCCCTGAGATTTGGAGTGCTTGTTTGTTACTGCAGCATGACCTGGATATCCTGACTCATAAAAGCCCTCATCATCCCACACACCGCTGCCTCCCTGACTTAAGCAAAACTCGAGGCCCTGAGAAGTCTGGGAAGGGGGGCGAAAACACCACTGGCCCTGTGCAATGGCCACCAAGCCCCCAACCCTCCAGACACCTGGACCTAACAGCCCTGCCCTAACGCCCCACGGCCTGGCCTAACATGGACCATGAGTGGGGTTCTCCAGGGGCACAAGGTGGTTTTGCAAAACTCTGAGTAAACTGTAGGGCTTCAAATATTATACACACCACGGAAGAATCACACACCTGGAAAGGGAATCAAATTACCTAAAGGACAGGGACCTTTAAAAATCAATTGGTCAGGTCCGTCCCTCCCGCTCACAGATGAGAAAACAGAACAGGACAAGCCAGGTGCCCGCCCAAGGCCACGCAGCTAGCGATCCCCATCACGGCCACCATTTACAAAACGCACGGGCACGCCAGGCACTCTGGAGGGCTATCTCTAATTCCCACACAAAATCGTGGAGGAAAGGTGGCCTTTTCCACAAGTGCAGAACTAAAGGCCCGGAGTCCCACCACCGGGCCACACACCTGGTGCTGTGACTGCAAGGTCTGACTCCATCCCCCTGGCCCACGCCGGCCTGCCCCGCACCCAGAGGAGGCCCAGCTCCAAGTTCAACAGACAGGATAGTCGTTCCCCAATTGGCAGAGCCTCCTCTAAGCACCATGGCCCCATCCAGCCCCACCTCCCCCTCTGGCCTGCCCGGCCGTGGGATGGCCCCACTACACACAGCATCCTGGGCTCTGGGAGGCTCCGGCACCTGCAGCCGCACACAGTGAGCCGCAGAGTGGGCGTCTGAGCTCAGGCCTGGTGACTCCCCTCCCGGAGCCCGCAGGGCTCAGTTCCCAGGTCTCCCAACACTCTGCACGGGCACCCCCTTCCTTAGGAGGGCTCTTATTGCAGCACACCGACTGAGCACTTGGCTTTTTAGGGGACTGGGGTGGGGGATACAGGATAGAAGTGTGTCCTCCTGGGATATGGCAGGTCCTCAAGAATAGAGCCGTCAACAGGGCTTACAAAGCACTCTCCCACGCACCCCGTACTTGACCCTTCGACAGTCCTCGAGGGGGATCCCCATTGACATCACTGGCACCTCCAATTTTAAGATGAGGCCCGTGAGGCCCAGAGAAGGAGGGAAGATGGCCATGACCCCAAGGCCAGCCATAGCAACAAGGCCCAGCCCCCGGCCCTCTCTGGGCCTCAACTTTACATCTGTACAGAGAGACAGCAGCCTCGCCAGCCCGTCTAACGCTCCCTGTGTGTAGGTCCCAAGTCCTCCAAGGAAAATAGACAGGACGCAACTCTCTGAAGACGAACAAATCTGCTTCTTCGTTTTGTTTTACGAGGCCGTTTAGGGTTGGCCAAGCAACCGAAATGCTCCAAGTGTTGGAGAAATGTTTTTCATTACATTTTAAAGGAATGTTTGGGTACAAATAGTGCATTGTTTATTCATTCCGATAATTTTGTTTCCTAAGTAGTCCACTGAAAACCAGATAATGGATTTCATTACCCAGAAACATTAAAGCTTCCAATAAACGCAAAGAGCACTGAAGACAGAGAAGTCCGTTTCCAGTGTGTAATTCTTAGTCAGTCACATCAGGCTCCGTGGGGAAAAACCCGCGCAAAGAAGCCTGGCTGCCTCTGCATCCAGGCCACCCAGCACTCCCCTGCCCAAACCCACTGGCCTGGGCTCTCACGGATGACCGGTGCTCCCAGAGAGAGTGTGCAAACCAGGGGTCAGGGCAGGGCACACCACTGTCCTTACCAAATACCCGTGGCTTTCAGGGCAAGGTTCTTGCCAGTGCTAGCTCAGCTTGCACGTCCTGAGCACCCACTATGTGCGTCACAGAGAAGGCAGGGAGAGAGGGCAATCAGAGCGGGCTGCCTGGAGGAGGAAGCAAGTGGGCAGAGCCTGGAAGGATGAGAGGGCCCTGCCTGTGGAGACGGTGGGATGGTGAGAAGGAACAGCAGGGCCACGGGGAAGGAGTGCCAGACGCTCACTCTCGTGACCACGTGGCAGCTCAGTGTGCAAACCCCACACACCCACGTGGGAGGGACGGGGTATGACCGCACTGCGGGCATCTCTCGTGGGGAGGTAAGGTGCTCTACAAGGGCCCCAGTTCTTCAGGAGCCAGGGAATGATGTGCTGCCGGTGGTTTCCCTTTGCAACTATAGCTCAGGGGATAGGGAGGCTTCTCTATATTCTTTACACATCTTCCAAGCCAGGGAAGACACCCTGATCATGCCCTGAGTTCAAATCCTGGCTCCACTGTTTACCATTTGCAGGTCTGGGTAAGTGAGCCTCAGTTTCCAAATCCATAAAATGGGCACAGTGCTCATTCCTGTCGCTTTAGGCTATCGTGAAAATAAATGAATTCACGCTTATGTGGTTCCTGGATTCGCCCTTGGCACAGAGGAAGCACCAGGTAAGCATTCTCTGACCATCTGGTGTTTGTGGTGATACCACACTGGGATGCATGCCCCAAGAGAGCAGGCTCTTTGTGCCACACACCTCGGCATCTCCAGGAAGTCCTCCCTGATTGCCCTAGCCCTTCCTGACGTCCACGTAATGAGCATTGTGTGACCCTGACTGGGGACCTCACCACTCAGGGCCGCAGCTTCTTCATCAGTAAATGGTGGACACCTCTTCCCCCATAGCACCCCAAGGACTAAATGAGACCCTATGTCAATGTTTACTGGCCTGTGCTGAGCATACAATCGGGGATCACGGTACATTTCCTGGTTGACTTTCCAAAGCCCTTTTTAAAAAAGAGTCTGCTCACAATGAGGGACTTGAAGCCCCCCACCTTCCCTTGAGCCCCCAGTGGCTCCCCATGAATCTCTCAGTGAGGTCCTTGGTCTTGGCCAAAGCCAAGAGCTCGACCAGGCCTGGAAGGGAAGAGCAGGGCCTGAGGTCAAGGCCAGGCTGAGAGCCCTTGCTCGGCATCTTCCCGGCCCTGTTCTTGCACTGGGCATCAGGGACTTAGGAGCCAGGGTTGTGCATCCAATCCACTCCCTGCTACCCCATTCAAGGTCTCCAGCCCAGAAACACATCAGAGTCCCTTGAACTCATTATTCTCCTTGACTGTGGTCGTCCTGGGTCCCCAAAATGGGCTCCACATGTGGATGGGCCCTGTGCCAGGGAGCTCAATGGGCACTGCTCCCACTCGGCTCCTTCTAGAATTAGTTGTGCATTTCTGGAGCTGACTGGACGCCACCTGCCTCCGACCGCTCGGCCCGCCAAGCTCCAGGGTTCCCCCAGAGGTAGCGAAAGCCAGAGTCTCATCCTTTTTTGCTGCCAGACCTATAACCCAGTGGTCTTTGGATGCATCTTCCACGGAAACTAAAGGTGAATATCCATGGGAGACGCCATCTCGGGAAGCTGAGGGCTCACTAGTCTCTCTGGGATTTGAGGAGACCCTCAGAGAGGAGGGTTTGGGGGACCACAGGGTCTGCAGGGCTTCAGGCAGATGGTGAGGTCGCCCCAAAACTCCCTGAGCTCCTAGAGGGCCCTAATGGATCCTCCAGATCAAAGACAGGTCACTTCTGAATCCTAGCCCCAGGCCTGGCCCCATGGCCTCCACCCCTGCCCCTTCCACGTGCCCTCCGCATGGCTGCCTGGGTCAGAGCCGGACCTCTGCCCCGAACCCCCCGCTGGGATATATGTCTCCACCCGGCACAGGCCAGCCCCACAACCCTGAGAACCTGCTCCACAGCAGGCCTTGCTCCGGGCATGAGGGAAGGGGGAGCCCTGCGCCCTCTGTCCCTGTCCACACCTGCTGGAGCCTGAGGCCCCCGGGGCCCAGCGCAGCAGCCTCTGTGGGTTCCCAGGGCTGCCTCCTCCCCTCCTCGACTTCCCACCCAGTCGGCCAAGGAGTAGGCCAAGGGCCCGGCTGGGCTCGGCATCCCTGGCCTTGCTGACTTGCATATGAAGGCACACGGGTTCCCTTACCCACATTCTGGAAACCTTCCGCTTGGCAGAACAAAAACGGCTGAAGGAGCCTGTTTGGGCTGCTCGTGCATTTCCTAATTGTCCAAAAAGGATTTCCCCTCATTGTTTCAACAGGAGTTCAGGGAGGCAGGCGGGGGCCGGGTGGGAGTGGGTGTGTCTGCGGGGGGGCTAACCGGGGCCCTGGGTGCTCAGCACCAGGGATGCAGCGCCGAGGCCTGACCCTGTGCCTGCTTCTTGCCTTCTAGCCCCACCAAGAACACATGAGTCGTGAAAAGGGCCTTGGCAGGCCTGCCAGGCACCTGGCACTTCGAAGGCAGCAACAGGTGGCCAAGGGGGCAGGCAGAGAACAGTAGGGACAGCATGCCGAGGACAGAATGTCAGCAACTCCTGGATGGAGGTGGAGAAATTCATTCCAGAGAGAGAGCGAGCAGAGGATATGAAAGCCCAGTTAGCTGGCCAAGATGGCGAGGAAAGGCCGGTCGGGGCCAGGAGGTACGGACAATGTGCATTGGGTAAAGATTCAGGGGCTGATTCGGAAGGCAATGGCGCATCCAGACAACCCTCATTCAGCTGCTTCCACAAGGACGAGCCTGGCTGGCTCCCCACAGAGGGTGGGTCGAGAGCCTGGCTGCACCAATATGGTGGCCAGGCAGGTGCGGAACGCTGAAGCCCACCGGGTGATGTAACAACCAAGAGAGACATCCCCAGTCGGTAACTTCCTCGTCAACCCAAGTGGCAGCCCCTCCCTCGTGCCATCAAAGCCGCACTTGGTTCCAGCGGGAGAATCTCCGGCCATGTTTGCATCCCCGCCACCTGGTACAGAGAAGACACTCAGCACTGTCAACAGAAGGGTGAGCATCCCAAACCAACCAACATGGCCCACACACGCAGAAAGATGTCCATACCCCTGTCCACCACTCACACTTTCAGCAAGGGACTTTGGAGTATTCACCTAGGGGCATCCAAATGGCGAATGGAAGATAAAAGAAGACCCCAGGGAGCAGGGAAAGATGAAGAAGTAGCACCAGGGGCTGTGATTTTCAGAGTCTCTGGCATGTTCCCATGACTTGTCGCCTCTTCTGCTCAGACCATGCACACCAGCAGGGCAGGGAAGGACGTGTCTGGATGGTCACCACTGTGGCCCCAGAGCCTGTCGTCGTGCCTGACATAGAAGAGTGGCCCGAGAAATGTGTGTTGACTACAACACTGAGTGCATAAGAGGTACAGAAGCCAGCGCCCCCGCTCTCATGTTGAGGTGAGGAAAGTGAGTATGAACATGGCCTGGACCACTTGGAGAATTCATGGTAGACCAGATGACGATCTGATGGGCTGATTCCTGGGCCACTGTCTGCTGCCTTCTCCATGGCGCTGGCCAGCATCCAAGAGTGGACATGCAGAACAGCCAGGCCTAGAAAGAGCTAGGACCTTACAAAAGTGGGTGCCTTCGCCCTGTCAGCCCAGCTCCCATGGGCCCCCTCAACCTAGCTCATGGCATGAAATAGACAACTCTAGAAAAACCTTTGAGGCTGACAAGGGCCCATGAGGGCAAGGGGGAGCAGGGTGGGCATTCGGAGATACATGTGGGGCACTCTGCCTCCCTGCTTCTAGCCACTCTGGGAAGTGAACACAGCCAGAACCGCCATCCCCACCACACCAAAGAAGAGTGCAGACCTAGGGCCGTTATGCAAAGAGCCAAGGTCCCAGGCTGCAGATTTAGCAAATGAGAATACAGGACCCCCAGTGAAATTTGGATTTTGGATAAACAATAGATTATCTGGATACTTCCTCAGTATAAGTATATCCCAAGCACTATTTGAATTTGAAGTTCAAATACACAACAAATGGTTTTTAGTGTAAGTATATCCCAAATGTTACCTGTTTATTTGAAATCAAAATTTAACTGAGCATCCTGTATTGTATCTAGCAACCCCAACTGAGGGTCAAGCTGGCTCTAACAGCCATGCCTCCCGCTGCCAGTCACCGTCCACAGAGGCTCCTCCCGAAGAGCAGCCCCGTGTGCAGGGCCTCGTGTGGCTACTGTCATGGTCATTCTTGCTTCCTCTTCATGAGAAGTTCACCAGTCTGGGCTTCAGGATTCTAACAGGACCCAGGGCTGAGAAGGTAAGACCACTTAAGAAAGCAGTGTCTTCGTGATACAGCCTGGTCCAGCCCCACAAAAGGCAATAGGACAGAGCTCGTGGGGTGGCAAGGCCTCAGAGCAGGGCTCATGCCTCCAACCTCTGCTCCGCTCTGACCTCGAGAACCAGGAGGGGAGCAGTGATGTGGCAGAATCAGGAGCAGATAATCGCTCTAATTACCATCACTCCAGCCTCTGTGCTCCCCAGCAAATTAGAGTGTATCTTTCGTTCCAGCTGACACCCTCGATGGCATTGCATTAGGCATCAAACAAATTATGAATCCACAGGAAGGGCTCCTCACAGTGATTTGCTGGTAAAACATTTTTGCACAAGTAAAACCCAATTAGAAGGATGCCCTTCGGGGTTCTCCTCCTTCGCCTTCCTCCAGAGCAGGTGAAGTGTTAGTGCTGCTGTTGGGGGACCCAGTACTGGGGACCCAGGCCCAGAGACAGGGACAAGGAAGCCTCCTGCCCCACCAAGGACAAAGATGCACAGAGATATCTGAATGCACCCAGTCCGCACACCTGGTGCTTTGCTCTTGGCTTTACATTGAGCTCCCCGAGACACCACTTCCCACGGCGCTCATGACAACCCTATTGTACTGGGGGATCCTTTTCACAGCCCACATGTTCAGGCCCCACACCCTGGAGGGGCTGGAGCTGAAATCAGGACCCACTTCCACAGTGTGGAGACCAGGCTCCTTTCTCAATACCCATCCTGCCCACAGATGAGGAAACCAACATGGCGGCCCTTGGGTCCAGTGATGCCAGGGACAGCATCCATCTTCCCAAAGCAGTTTGACAAGACGGATTAGGGCACCATCGGGCCCTTCACCCTCTTTGACAAATTCTTAAGCTTTTATCTTCAAAGACAAAGAAATCAAAGAGTTGTTTCTTTTCTTTTTTATTCCCTTTGCTAACATCCAAAAGTGCAAAGTGGTCTTTTGAGGACTTCTCATCCAGAACCTCTGCTTTCCACTTCACAGGAAGCATGCGGCCCCCGGAGGGCTTACCCGCTACCAAGTTTAGGTCACGCCCACAGACGAGTTGGGCCAGGCCCAGCTCCTGGAAGGCCCTGCTGACAGATTATGGCCAACTCTGTCCCCTTTAAGTCCCTTGACCAGATCCCACGCTCGGAGTCAGAAGCTGTGACCAAGAAAGTCACTAAGGACAGCCCACAGGGGGACAGCAGCCCGGGGCCAACTTGCATTTGGAGAAGGGCATGGAGGTCAGGAATATTCAAAATGAAAACCCGAAGCCCTCCAGGAAAACAATCTGCAGAGAGACAGAAAAAGAAGTGCCATTTTGTGCCAGTCACCAGGGGGTGGCTCGCTTCGGGCCGAGGGCTCCAATTAGGCATGTCACCTCTGTGGGACAGCTGCGCTTGGCAGAGGGCTCTGCCCTTGCCGAAAGGGGGCCAGAGCTCCCAGTGGCCTCAGCCCTGTCCCGGTCCCATGTCGCTGGCCTCTGTGCCCCTGCAGAAGCCCAGGAGCTGCCCGTGTGTCTGTGCCCCCTTCAGTGACCACAGCAGGTGGTCAAGAGAGTCAAGAGACTCTCCAGTAAGCAAGAACAAGGGCCGCCGAAGTGCGGAGGGTGACAGAAGGATTCTGCAGAGGAAGGGACAGAAGCGTGTCCGGCTCCATGGTGAGCCCAACACGGATGCAGCAGGGTGTGAGGCTCCAAGCACCAAGAGCTGCTGCGGCAGGTGCCCGCTCTGGGAAGGCCCGGCAGACGGTTTGCAGGGAGAGCCTGCGGAGCTGGAGGAGGAAATTGGGACCACACAGCCAGGATGGACCCGAGAGGCTCAGCTGCAGCCCAGGGAGCTGTGGGCCCAGGGCCGGGAAGATGAGACCACCGAGCTGGTCTCAGGGACGGAGGAGCTGAATTCAAACACAGACCCCACACGGGGACTACAGGCTCACACGCATCATCATGTGCTCCTTCGCACAAGCATGACAATGTGTGCTCCTTGAGACCGTTCCAGGCCCAGCTTCCACCGTCCCCCAGCCCTCGTGTGTGCGGGCATGCACTCATGCCACCATGCACACGCGCACACATGCACACGCTCACTCCCGAGAGCAACCAAGCTGTTCCGGGCCGACGGCACTGCTCAGCGCCCAGCAAAAGGGCTGCGTGACGCACTGTCTCTCCGAGCCCAGCTGTCTCCCCACCCAGGAGCCCAAGAAATCTAACAGCAGCATGGGCCATATACCTCCACTTTAAACAGGATGGACTCTGTCTGGATTTGATATTATCCACAGCAAAGAACACCACTGGCAACATCTAAAGCCTTCTGTGGCACCCAGGGGTCCCCTTCAGACCCCTTGCAAAGCCTCCTTCTGCCCCTGCAGCCTCTTCTAATTAAATCTGGATTTCTCCTCAAGCACCTGCTTCCAAAACTGATAAAATCGTTGTTTATTCTTTTGAGCACGCCTGGCTCACCGAACAGTCATATAACAGTAATTTCATTCTGCCTCTGCAAACACAGCCTCCCCGTTCCCACCACAAGTTCAATACAACCTTCTCTCTCTATTGCCAGTGCATCTGAAAGAGCATTATTTCCAAAAGAAAATGCACTTCATGTTTCAGATGACAGACGTTCGACAATACCCTTTGTCCACAATCCATTAGTATCTCTAAAACTTCTGAACCTTTCGGCACCGTGTTCTTTCCCTTGCTAGTTCTCTACTTGAGAAGCAGAAGAAACCCGCCCCACACCAAAAAAAAAAAAAACCCCACACACACACATTTCAGATGGATCATGGTGTAAATCTGAGAGACATCCAGCTCTACGAAATGTCCACGGTGCAGCACATAAAAGGAGAACAAAGCTCCCCTTCCTCGGGCCCCGCGTTCTTCCGGGTCCAAAGAGCTGTCTTACACACGATCTGATGTGGACGCTTGCCAACACCCCCCGAGTCGGGTACTAGTAATCCCACTTTACAGATGAGACAATGGAGGCTCGGAGAGAATGAGACCCAAGACTGAACACTCCAGGACACAGAGTCGCGCCCGCTCTCCTCGTGCAGGCACCAAGCACCGCACCTGGTATACAGTAGGGGCTCAATAAAAAGGCTGAATGAATAAATGAATAGGTGAAAAGAGTGAACTTATATTAAATGCCAGAGTCAGACCCCAGGCCTGGGCGTGTGCGGTTCACGCCCCTTGCTCCCTGGCCGCGACTCTGTTGAGACAGGCGGGGGTGGGGTCCTCGTGGGGGGCGGCTGGGGGTCGCTGCTGACACCTGAGAGTCAAGAGGTGCCCCCTCTGCAGGAGAGTTCCGTACACGTGGCTAGAAAGCCACAGGGAGAATGGGGCCTCCCTCCAATAACAAGGTAAAAGCTGTTGTAAGCAGGAATCCCTCTGGATGATGAGCTTTCACCGCGCATTCAGAAAAGGCTGGCTATTCTTATTGCAATCAATTTTGTTAATGCTGGATTTCCTAGAGTTGATGAAAACTGCCCACGTTACCTGCTGCTTGTCAGAAACTCCACGCTCTGTTTCCGTTCTGGGCTGCACTCAGGGCCCCGACTCCTCCTGCATCCCTACCAATGACTACAAATAGCTGCCGTGACCCAGGGGATAGCCACAGAGGCCGTGGTGGTCAGGATGGCAGAACCAGAGCCCGGCCCGCTCGTCCCTAGGGAGCCGTCCAACACCCCCCCCCCCCCCCCCCCCCCCCCCGGCATGGGGCCTCCATCTAGAAAATACCACTGCCTCTCACTCTGGGGAGATGTGAGACCATGTGAAGCAACCGTTCTAAGGACGTGGGCTCCAGCGCCCCCTTGCCCAGGTCTGCTCCTCCGCCTCCCAGCCTTGTCTCCCATCAATAGGCTCTGCTGGGCCTCACACAGACTGATACGCATCCTGCCTCAGGGCCTTTGCACTTGCTTCCTGCCTAGGCGGCTCAGGCCCTAGATGCCCACATGGCTCAGTCCCTCCATTCCCTCACAGAACTTCTCAAATGTCACCTCGGTCCTCTGGTCACTCCCCTAAAATGTCAACCACCTCCATCTCCAGACATTCTCTCCCCCACCACCCAGTTGTCTCCACTGCACACCGTCTCACGGGTGGAGGTGCATGAACGTCCGTGGGTGCGTGTCTGCTCATCTGTGTGTGCACAGTACACCCCTCTCCACGAGGATGCTGGGAAGAAGGGATTTCCACCGATTTTGTTCCCTGCTTTTATTACAGACCCAGAAGGGGGCCTGCACATCAAAATGCCGGGTAAACACTTGGAAAGGCGTGCAGGCCCTTTCAGGGCTTGGCAACACTTACAGCCGACACTTCCCAGGGGCTCACGCCTGCCTGCGGGTCCCACCCCGGCACAGCCCCAGGATGGCACGGGGCCCGCCTGCCATGAGCTGCCCTCACAATCCACACAGGAGACATCTCCTAGCTTTGCAGCAGATCCCAGAGTCTCCACCTGCTGAATGCTCACGGGCACGGCACTGACAGACCCCAAGGGGTACAGTTTCCCCACGCGCCCAGCCAGGGCCTGGCCTCGCACCAGCCATGCAAGCAGCCAGAATGGACCCCAATGGCACTGGGGGCTCGCCCAGGGGCTCATCACCACCCTCCCCGGAAGCTGTGCCCTCTGGGGCCTGGCTACCCAAGCACATCCCTCTAATCTTCCCGGTGAGGGGTTCCCACCCAGCCCATCCTGGGGTCACAGCACCGGTGGCTTCTGTGAGCCAGTCAGTGCCTGCCCACACTCCAAAGCAGCGAGTGTGCTCCTGCCCATGCCCAGAGTCCTGGCCTGCAGGTCTGAGATAACCAGCAACCTGGTGGGACTGCCGTGGGGGCCGCAGGTGACACAGTTCAGGTCTCTGTCTGCCGTGGAATAAGTGCTCACTACCAGCCAGGAGACCCTGTCACGGTCACCCCAAATGCGCTTACGGGGCTTCTGTCTCCTCGTGGCTTCTGCAGATCAAGTCCTCAGTGGGCAGCCGGCCCCTGGGCCCATCCATCGAGCTCTCCCTGCTCTAGCTCACTGCAGGCCTTCTCCACGCCGTGCTGACCGGCAGGGGGGCATCGCCACCTGTGGGTGCTGGGGAAGCCTGCCCTCAGCCCCCGAGGCTGGGCCCACACCCATCTCCAGCCTGTCCATCCCCAGCAGGGAGCAGCGGGGTCGTGCCAGTCTGACGTCAGGCTCCTGCATCCAGTCCCAGCCCCGCTGCTCTCCAGACATGCAGCCTGGGGCTGAGATCTACCCTCCCAGTTCCCCAGGGGTGAACCCCAACCCTGACCCCCAGGGCCCAGCCCCTCATCGGTGCCGACAGCCCTCCATTAAGTGGAACTGAACTGAATGCCCTGGTTTCACCCACAGCGTCCCTGCCCACAGATGGGGGGGCCACCGGTGGGGGAGCCCACGGTGACCCCCCGGCAGGATGAAGAGAAGGCAGGCTTCTGCACAGCACTGGACCCCCCCCACCTGCCGCAGAAATGGCAGCATCTGGTGCGGGCAGCCCCCCCCCCCATTATGCAAAGCCCACTGGCGAGGGCCCGGATTGAAATGTCGGAGCTGAGTGGGAGTCTAAAGGTCACGGACCACAAGGCTTGGCAGGGAAGCAAATTAAGAGCTCGGGACCAGAACCCTGGGGGGCTGTAGAGATGATGAAAAGAATAAATCCGCCATCCCGGGCTGCTGTGGGGAGTGACATAATGAGGCCAGCACACCAGGCCCTGCTCACTAACTAGCGCTCTCGGGTGTCCAGGCGCCAGGCCACGGGGCCCCAGGGGTCTGGGCAGCACCTGGAGGGGAGCTCCCCTGGGAACGCGCCCTGCACCAGCTCAGGCCTCAGCAGCGTCCCC
Organism: Callorhinus ursinus; assembly: GCF_003265705.2. Lineage (NCBI taxonomy): Eukaryota > Metazoa > Chordata > Mammalia > Carnivora > Otariidae > Callorhinus > Callorhinus ursinus. Next base: position 4,008,253 of record NW_027397066.1, read on the forward strand.
AGGCAGAAGCCGCGGTGTCACCCAGTGTCCCCACTTTCTCTCCACTGCCAGAGCTGCTGCCCCACCTGGCCCTCCCCCCTCCACTAGTCCTGCGAGAACCCTCCTCCCTGCCCCCCCCAGGCTACGGCCCCCACAGGTTCCCCCAAATCTGCAGCCTTCTCCCAGCACCCACTCCAGAGGCCGCCCTCAGCACTGGTTCTCAAGCTAACGTGGCTGCCAATCCCGGGGGCCTTGTCAGGCACCGGACAGGGATGGGCCAAGCATCAGGATCTCTAACAGTGCCTGGCTAACGCAGAGCTCCTGTGAGGAGCGGGGCTGCACAAGACCAGACCCACAGGCCTCAGCCGCCCACGATCCAGCCCAAGCCCCTCGCCAGCCTCATGCCCCCCAAACAGCCCTGCTGCCCACACTCTGCCAGCCTGGGTCTCTCCCCTTCCCCACATGTGCCTCCTCACCATTGCCCCGGCTGCGCCCTCAGCCTGTAGCACCTTCTCTGCTGACCACCCGAACTACAGGCGTCATGCTCACCCTTAAAGTGCAAAGGCCACCTCCACTGTGAAGCCTTCAGATCCTCTCCCACTAGAAGCAATGATGCCCTCCCTCCTCCATGTCCCCACGAGAGGCTGGCTGGCCACTTCTGCAGGAGAGTCCACGGTCTGTGTTGTTAGGTTGGGCCTTTCTCCTTCATCAGGCTATCTTGGTCACCTGGATGTCCCCAGTGCACAGTACAGTATAGAGGTTCCAGAAATGTTTCTTGAGTGAGTGAACAATGGAGCGGATGGATGTATGAATGGATGAACATGAGGACAGATGGATAGATAGGAGAATAGATGGATGCATGAATGGATGGACAAATGGATGAATAAATGGCAGAGGAATGGATGGGTAGATGGATGATGGATGGGCAGATGGATAGATGGGTAGATGGACAGATACTGGATAAATGGATGGATGGATGGATGTTGGATAGATGGATGGATGGATGTTGGATAGAGGATGGATGGATGGATGGATGGATGGATGGCTGGATGGAGGGATGTTGGGTGGGTGGATGGAGGGATGTTGGGTGGGTGGATGGATGGATGTTGGATAGAGGATGGATGGATGGATGTTGGATAGAGGATGGATGGAGGGATGTTGGATAGAGGATGGATGGAGGGATGTTGGATAGATGGATGGAGGAAGGGAGGAATGGGTAGATGGATAAATAGAGGAATAGTTCAACGAAGCAGGTATCTGTTTTCTTCCTACATGAGCATGATGACACTGCTCTGCCCTATGCCCTTACACACCTGACCGTGAGAACATCATGTAAATTGAAGGCTCACAGCCTTGACAGAAGCTCTCAGTACATTTCTCAGCCTGTGAGTGGCCAGCAGCAGTCCTCCATGCCCTGAAAACGAGCCAAGTAAGGTTTGGTTTGGATTATGACAGGAGGGATTCTGGGCAAGCTATCAGAAAAGGAACTTATAGACATTGATGCTGGGAGGTGGTGACCCTCTTCACTAGAGACTTTCTCTGGGAAGAAAGGCCAATTATAACAAGGTGCCGTCTCTCTTTCTAGAAAGGTTCTAGAGCCACTTGGACAAGTTAAGAGGATGGATGCCTCAAGGTCCTCGTGGTTCTGAGACCCGGTGGCGGGGTGGCTCAACTTCCAGGTTTGGGGGGGGGTCCCTGCTAGCTGGGCATCAGGGAAATCTTTAAGGAGTCATACACTGTAGGATGGGAAGGATTGTACCATGTGGGAACGAGGGGAAGAAAGGCACATCCTGGAGATAGAAAATAGTGTAGGAAGAAGACAGGGCCGCCCTCCCAGGGAGGCTCAGAGCAGGACAAACCAGCCCAGGAAGCAGAAGCAATGTCCCATAGGCAGACCCGGCATGGGCCCAGAAGTCAAAAGGGACAAAGCCATGGGAGCCACAGGGCCCAAGGACCTCTGACACAGACAGGGCCACGGCGAGAGCAATGTGGAGCAGGCCTCACCTCGGAGTCCACTCAGCAGCCGGGGCAGGCAGCCTGGAGTGCGAGCACGGGTCGTTCTAGCCCTGGCCTACCAGCAGCGTCCACGAAGGGCACCAGCTGGCTGCTGAGTTTGTGCAAGGGACACCACAGGGCCCTTGCTTGTTCCGGTGGTGGTCCTGGGTCACAGTGGCAGAGGGTCCCTGGCGGACGCACCCAGCCACAGAGCCAAATGACTACAACCACTGCGCTACGCAGGGCGGTGCTTTCAATGTGTCTCCACACGGAGCTCTGTGACAGCCCTGCCACCCCACCCTAAAGACGAGAGGAGGGAGAAGGCGAGCCACGGGCCCCAGTTACAGGACCAGTTACACCGCGGAGAGAGAGAGTCTGAGCTGCTTCTGGGCTGCCACCGCCAGGAGGGGCGCCCCAGAGCGCCTGCACCCAGCGTGTCCCCCCTAAACTCGTGTGTCGAAGCCCCAACTTCAGCACCTCAGAGCGGGGCTGTATTTGGAGATGGGGCCTTTAAGGTGGTAATCCAGCTAAAGGAGGTCATTAGGGTGGGTTCTGAACCAACCTGACTGGTGCCCTACAGGAAGCAGGGATCAGGATGCCACTACAGACAGAGGACCCAGGAGAAGACACTGCCTACCGGCCACGGAGGGAGGCCTCGGGGGAGCCAACCTGCCCACGCCCGGATCTCGGACTGGACCAGGGGCCCCAGAGAAAGAGAAAACTAAACTGTCACCCCTCCCCTCCATGCCCCGCCCATGGAGCCCGTGGGACCCTCCAGGAGCTTGAGCAAATCCCCGGACCAGCAGGTTCTGGAAGATTGGGTAAGACGCCACAGCGACAAAAGGGGAGCTCAGGCCCTCTGCGTGGGGATGTGGGCAGGCTGGCTGTCCCGCTGCGGAGGCCCCCCCAGACTCAGGACGGAGGAGAAAGCAGGGAAGGGGGAGCAGGACCGTGAGGCTGGAACCAGCTCCCCGGGGAAGGGCCGCGGAGGTCCCGCACCCGTGGTCCTGCTGCCGAGAGGGACACATCTGCAGGGGGTGACACCAAGTGTCCTCTGCCATCCCCCCATCAGTGGCCCACTTCGCTCTCAAGGCACCCCTAACGTGTTTTTTTCTAGAGGAACTGAGAACCAAGCGGAGCTTCTCGTCCCAGTGTGTGCGAGGGGAGCAAAGCCAGAGCACCCAGAAGGGGGATCCCAGTGCCTGCGGTGACCAGGGTGCCAGGGCCCTGGACGTACCCAGAAATCACAGGCAGGTGTTCAGACCGCAAGGCACTGGGCTCCCCAGCGTGAGCCCATCTCACGATGTCAGGAGGCGGGAAGCCCCCGCAGGCCCCCAGCTCCTGTCTCAGGATTGCCCTCACTGATATGGAGGCCCGAGAGCGTGTGAGCGCACACGGGCAGTGGGTTGTGTGTGCAAAACGCAAGGGCACACTCATCACGCCGGCCGCCATCGCGGCGCCACCCACGAGGTGCCACCCATCAGCCTCAGTCCGCGAGTCAGCGAGCCAGCCTGCAAGCAAAGAAAGCATGTCATCCAACCCGGAGGCTTTGTGATCTTGGCCACAGGAGACCCAGCAGTGAGAAACAGGAAGAGCCCACGGTCTGGCACTTCCTGGGGGTCCTCCAAAGTGCACAGCAGGTCTGGCCCCCCAGGAACCAGAGCAAGGCCTGGCTGTGACCTCTTGACGGGCGAGACCCCCTCCCACAGCAGGTCTGCTGCTGCATCTCAGCCTGGGCGGTGCCCACGGGCAGGAGGTGGCCTGTGACAGCCAGGACAGATGGCGGCCTGGATTAGCGGGTCTCAGGGGAAGGGCCGCGGCTTCTCTTCATCCTGCACGGCCTCTAGCAGGCTGTCATGGTGCCTGCAGAGCCACGGCCCTGCACACTCCACCTGTTAGGAATAAATCCCCTAGTACGCTGCCCCTGCTGGGCCCCTCAGAGGTCAGACTTAACCCTTCAGCAAACAGGACGCCACGGGCCCGGGCTGTGGGGCGGGTGCTGCATCCAACCCAGCTCCGGACCCTCTGTGGGAGGGACATGCGGGGGGCCAAAGCCAGGCCTGGGGTCAAGAAGACTCTGTTCAAATCCAAATTCTGCCCCTTGGGCTCTGCGACGTCAGCCACATGGCCTCCCCATGCCTCTCGCATAAGGAGGTGAGGGCTGCCATCTCCCAGGGTTGGAGCAGAGACGGTCCTGTGTACACAGCACCTGCTTCAGCCCACACTCCACAAGCTTCGGACCCTCCGGGCACAGTGGAGCCCCGGCCGAAGAACCAAGGGCTCAGGGCGGTGCAGGCTGCTCTCGGGGCTCAGGCCCACCAAGGCCATGATTTCTCACTCTGGTGGTTTTAAAACACAGCCCCCCATCATCCCACTAGATGGCCGAGGTCCCCTCCCCTTGAATCTGGAGAGGCTGCTGACAGGTTGTTGGCACAAACGACACAGTGTGACTTCCAAAGCTTCATCCTGAAAGGCCACCACTCCCCGGCAGGCACCACCCTGGAGCCCAGGCCTGCCTCGTGAGCAGTCCCCATGCGCTGAGGCCGCCCTCTGCCGGGAGGGGCTCGAGCAGGCCCAGGGGCAAGGAACACTGAAGAAGCCTGAGAGCCCACCAAGAGAGAGGCGTCTGCATGGGCCCCAGTAGCCCAGCTCCTGCCCCCGACTGGCTGTCCCACCCCACTGTTCCTGGACCACGACGGGGGCCAGTGCACCCCACCTCTGGCCCCTCCCAGGACCAGACCCAGGACCCACAAGTTCCCACCCCAACAACTCCCATGCTGGCCGGGCCATGCCGGTTCGAACCACCAAGAGAGGAGAAGCAGAAAGGGGCTCAAGGACCCAAAGCCACAAACACCCTGCCACGCCTCGTGTGGGGCCCAGTCCTGTGGTCAGAACTCCTTCCGATTCGACAGACCGCGGCTAGGGCCCATCCTGAGCCCAGAGCAACAGCAGGTGGGAGGCACACAAGGGTGACAAGGCCTTGGTCCTGCCACAGCCAGAGTTCCCTAGTCTGACGGGCTAGACTCAGACCCCGTGGAGCCATCACGACAGCTGGGGAGGGCCCACCCATGAGGAAAATGTGTGAGTGGCAAAGCCCCACTGTGAGCAGTCAGTATGAGCAACTCTGCCGGGGGGAATCAGGAAAGGCTTCACAGTGGAGGCAATGCCTTATTAGGGTTTTAACAAATGAACAGGAGTCCGCCAACACAGTCTGTGTAATTGGATCATATTCCTCCTCTCTCCCTGCCTCCCTCTCTTTGAATCACTTTATGGAACAATAGCACCTGAACATGACTCCCCATAAGGTGGAGGGAAGACTGGTCTGTTCACCGTCATTTAGAGGAAACCTCAAAGCCAAGAGGTCAAATGTCTTGCCCGAGATAAAGATACCATTGATGAAGACAACATGCAATGAAGCTCGGGGTCCTGGGGTGTGCCCACCCAGCCCCCAGCAAGCTGGTAGGACAGGATTACAGCCTCAGGACCATCCTGGAAGGGAAGAAGGGAAGCTTCCCTCCTCGCAGCCCACCCCTCACCTGCTCCCACTCATCACAAATTATTAAAAGCAATTCCACATTCCTGTTTGGTGCCTTAAGGGTGCGTTTGCCTTCACACTCAGTGAGGCTCGAGTTGGCAGGTGTAGGAGAGAAAATTCAACAGCATCAGACCTGCCTGCCCAGCCAGCTCAGCCAGGCTCCCGGGGCCACCCCTGGGGCTAAGTGCCGTGAGGTGAGGGGCCACCTGGCCAGAGCCCGGCTTCATAGAAGCTTCCAGCCTCCCAGCAGGTGGGACTGGACCAGCTCCCTGCTGGCAGAGCCTGGGGGCCACAGCAGCCCTCCCTGACCTGCCCCCTGCAGCATCCACACTCCCTCTGCACATCTCTCTTAATTTGCTGGAACAATTCATAACAAGATCACACAGCAATCGAGTTCCTACTCTGTGCCTAGTAGGCCTCAGTGATCCCACTGAACAGAAGAGAAAACAGAGGCCCAGGGAAGTTACCCGCCTCACATGCTTAAGAACATGGACTCCAGAGTGAGGTGGCCGGACTCCAATTCCAGGGGTGGCCGCTGAGCCGTGTGACCCAGTGCAAGTTACTTGACCCCTCTGTGCCTTGGCTCTCCCATTTGCAAGTGGGGCAAGAGCAGTACCTGCCTCCGAGGACTGCCTTGAGGAAGGAGGGAGTTCGTCCACGGAAAGCCCTAGCACAGGCCTGTAGCAACAGAGCACCGGGTGAGTGCGTGTTGGGGGCGGAGGAGGAGAGCCCCCTGCTCTGCCCCCAGCACCCCTGCAACCCTGCTCTGCCTCCTGCCTCAGGACCCTCCCACAGATCCAGGCATGTCCCCACATCCCTGCACCCGCGGATGCCCCACCTTCCAGCACCCTCTGGAGGGATCCGAGGCTCCTTGCTCAAAGGCCCTTCTGGGAAGATCAGCGACCCCTGTGCTGTAGCAAGCCTTTCAAGCAGCAGCATGTGGTCAAAGAGCTTGTCTTGCCAGAGGTCACCCCTAGAGTCTCACACAGGGAAGCCCAGCCCACTGGCCAGGCCGCCGCCGCCTCCCTGCTCCTGCCCCCCCGCCCCCCAGCACACGGCTGAGCAGGGGTCCCTGTGTTCAAGCCCACTTCTTCCCAACTGTCAAGCTGAGTTGTCCATGGAAACCGGGCACCCCCACAGGGGAAGCCTTGGGTCCCAGAGAACCACAGTCCTTCCAGGACATTGGCGTGACCGCTGCCTGCCCGAGCCTGGCACCCTGGCAGTGACCCGGCATCCTCTGTGATGACACTCGCTGGACCAGGCACTGGCCAACAGTGACCCTGAGAAACAAGCCGCTCCTGAGTCAGCCCCGTCGCCTCACTGACCAGCACGCCCAGGATGCTCCACAACACCCGAGAAAACAAGTGAAGGCTCAGCTGGACGCACAATAAAAGCCTTAATGAAGCCAAGATGCCTGGATTTCCTTTCTAATCTTCCAGTCAAACGTTGGCAATAACACGGTGGGAGTAAGCTAAGTGCAGCCGCTATGTGATCACAGAAAACCACTCTGGGCAGGCCTCGTTTCCCAAAAGAACGGCCTCTAACGAATGCGGCCTCAGCTGAACAGTTTCGCCCATGCGGGGAAGTGTGCAGGTCCGAGGTAGCGTGAGGTTCCCGCTCCGTCCAGGGGGCCACGCAGCTCTGCACCCGCAGCTCCCTCACCTCCCCCGGACGAAGGTGTTCACATTCCAGCCATCGAGACCTTGCACAAGCTGCCTGACCCCACCATGCCAGAGCCGGCCATGGGCCAAGCGTGCATCCTCCAAAAAGCTGCCCAAGCCCAGCCCTTCCCAGGAGCGGACCCAAAGGGCCCACGTGACACCCATGCTGGTCACTTCATCACACATGAGGCACGTTGTGATTCTGGGATGCACAGTGGACCTTTCTGGAAAACATCCACAGCTAGTCTGCTTGAGGTTCATGACCTTGGACCTGGTGACTCCCTTCCAGCAAATTTGTCCTAGAAAAGCATTAGACACACGGCTAGAGTGACATCCAAGGGTGCTGATTTGGTTCATGTGATCAATACGACCATTTCTAATAAAACGCGAGCACCCTGTTCTCCAAGCTCACCCATGTCGTAGAGCGCGGCAGCGTTTCCTTCCTTCTTAATGACCCAATGGTAGGTACTCCACTTAACGACCCAACGGTAGGTACTCCACTGTGCGGACATATGCCATTGTTTACAGATTCACAAGCTGAGAGGCATTTGGGTTGTTTCACTCGGGGAGATGATGAATAACGCTGCTATAAACATTTGTGTGCAGGGGTGTGTGTGGACGGAGGTGGTCCCTTCTCTGGGTGCTGCACTGCTCTCCCAGCAGTGAGATGGCTGGGTCACGTCACACTACCCACACACGCGCCAAGCCCATTCCCCGCTCGGACCTGCAACGCTTCCTTCCCCCGGGGCTTGCATCCCTGACCTCCCCCACCACCCCCTCCCCCATCACCTGCACGTCAGCACTTGTGTGATGGTCTCCGGAGCACTGAGCGCCATCTGAATTGATTTAGCTGATTTTTTTAGGTTTTGTGTTCCTCTTGCCTGCTAAAATATCAGCTCCATGAAGGCAGGTGTGTGGCATGGTCTTTACTGAACCACCACCACCTAGCAGCAGGCCAGACACTCAGAGGATACTTGATACACATGTGCTTAATTTAATGTGACTTGATTAATTCCCCAAGTCTCAGGGAAATGCCTCCTCTTCCAGGAAGCCTACACTGATCCTTGTACAGAATGAGCTGCCACTCCTTTGCTCCAGCAGCCTTGGTTGGTATTTACCTATCCGTCTGCCCGCTGGACCGGGGGGGGGGGGGCTTTTGGAAGGGCAGGGCTTGTGTCTCTGTCTGCATCCCACATGCCCACATGGGCCTGGTACAGAGTAGATGCCCAGTGAGTCTTGCCTCTGACTAGCCCCCCTAATGCTGCTCCACCTTCTCACGGGCCACACACGCTCAGAGAATCAGGTGATTCTCGCCCGTCCTGAATGCAATTCCCACTCCTGCACACCTTGAGAAGGAGGGCCATGGGGGTAGCCCCAGCCACATGGGAGGTCACAACGTCTGGGAGAAGCCTCTCCCACGGAGGTGTGGATCACACACCTGGAGACCTCATTCAAGATGTAGATCCTGGGGGCGCCTGGGTGGCTCAGTCGTTAAGCGTCTGCCTTCGGCTCGGTCATGATCTCAGGGTCCTGGGCTCAAGCCCCATGTCGGGAAGCCTGATCCGTGGGAAGCCTGCTTCTCCCTCTCCCACTTGCCCTGCTTGTGTTCCCTCTCTCTTGCTGTCTCTCTCTCTGTCAAATAAATAAATAAAATCTTTAAAAAAGAGAGAGAGAGAGAGATGCAGATGCCGGGCCCACCCTGCTAACTCCCGCTTAGGACATCTGAGGTGGGTTCCAGCCTCTGTCTTTGTACCAAGCTCCCCCAGGAGAGTCTGAGACACACCAAAGTTTGGGAGTAACTCTTCAAGGACATCAGTTCAGCAACTCAGGGGACAAACAAAAAAGGTGCTTAACATTTTGCCCATGAGGACCTGGGGACATCTGGTTGACCCCAGGGGTGCAGCCAGCTCTGTAGCGTGAAAGAAAGTCAGTGCAATCAGACGTGTAACTGGGCACCCCCCTCGAGCTGACGCATTTGCCCACGTAAGTAATTATGATTTATTGAACAGCATTCTGCTTATTAGAGCCTTCTCTCTCTCTCTCTCTCTCTCTGTCTGACAAATCCCTGGGGCATTACTCTGTTCTGAAAAATCATTCCTTTTTTAAAAAAAAACTGTGGGTGCTACTTAATTAATCATTTACTTTCTATAGCAACTCGGAAACATAAAAGAAATTAAATGTGCAGTGTGCTGAAACCGTTTGTTGGAAATTTCACGCCAACCCACCCCCTAAATCACTTCCCACTGCATAGCATCCAAATGTGCACTTGGGAAGGAGCCTGAAAACAGTGTGGCATCCAGGCACCCGGGAGGCCACTCTCCGGGTGCAGAAACAGCGCTGGAGACAGACCACAGAGCACCTAGCCCGGGTGTCTGCACAGGGACACCCCAGACTGGGGGTGGGGGCTCCACCGACCCCTCTCCCCCTGAGCCAGACAGCAGCCCACCCCTTTGCCAGAATCAATCCCTTCAGTCCCTTCCTGGGAAGGCTGGGCTTGGGAAGGGTTTTTAGGAGGACTCGCGCTTGGCCTACGGCCCGCTCTGGAACGGTGGTCGGGTAGCTTGTACAAAGTCTCGATGGCTGGAACTTGGATGCTGAGTAGATATTTCCAGAAAATTGATTTGAAGGGATACCAGAGTCTCAGCCTGCCTGGGACATGCCCCCCCGCCATGAGCACCGAGAGGCCCCCGGATGATGCTTCACGGATACGAACGGGGACAGATGCATCCCTATCAGAGAAGAGTTGTGACATTTCTATCAGGATTAATATTCACAATATTTAAAGGCTTGCCTTCTCGACCTTTATCATCGAGTCCCCACTGGCTTCAGAGATTTGGAAACACACACAGGGTACGGAATCAACCTTTAGTTAAACATGGAAAAGGTATCCATTTTCAAATGCCCCAATCTCATATTTCCATCCCAGACACTGAGCAGACCCAGAGAAAAGAATATGCATTGTGTTTAACAAGGGGACAGCATTTGAAAAGTCTTCCGATCTCTTGAGAGAGGAATTATTTCAGCAGGCTGAAGCCGATATCTATAATTAATATCCATGAAAAGTTGAACCCAAGGAAAAAAAAAAAAAACAGTTTTTCAGGCTAAAAATCCTCATGTGATTTCTAGGTAATTAACAGTTTGGTCTCCACCATGGTAAAAATAGGCCTCCACCTGAAACTAATTTCCTCTCTGACTACCGAGGCCATTCTTTGAGGGACGGAGGAGAAGAAAGCTCTATCAGAATCCATTTACGGAGAGCCACGAGGAGGCGAGCCCGGGCCGGGTGGGAGGTGAGCGGGCCAAGCGCCATTCGGAGCACAGGATCTCCTTGTGCGGATTTCCTTTCCTTGTTTCATCTGACCTTCTGCTTCAGCCAAGTCCAAAGGCTCACAGAGCTCCAGAGATGAACTTCTGCTTCTGGAGGGGTCCTCCTGACTCCCGGCTGGCCCAGGGGCTCGGCCCATGCTGGCCACTCACGCACGTGCGTGTGGGGAAGCCAGGCCTCGGAGAGGTGCCCTGGTCTACTGGCCATCACTCAGCTAAGCGGGCCGGGCAGGGCCGGGCAGGGGGACTCTGTGCGCCCGACCCCAGCTTAGCGGTCCCCTCTGCAGGGCGCTCGACCCTCCCCAAATCCCTCAACGCTCATCATCCAAAAACAAGAGGCAACCACTGAAACCGCCCCCCTCCAGGGAGCCCTGCCTATGTCCTCTGGCTCCTGCAGCCGGAACGATACACCCAACAAACCTTCCTCATGGCTTCTTGCCCTGCGCAGGATTTAACTGCAGGGAATTTTTCCTTCTCATTCATTTATGTGCTGTTGTCACAGACATCCACGCACAACTAAATAATAAGCCTCCTGCGAGCAGAAGCCACAGGCCGTGGGCAATTTCGTCATGGCATGCGGACCGCACCCCTCCTCCCCACCCTGGGGGGCCCGCCTTCCATTTGCACCTGCCCCATAGGTACTTGCTGATTTGCTATCGTTTGAGGTTGGCCAAATTTTGCCCCCAAATGGATTTAAAACCTTTGTCTTCAGGAAAAGCGTGCAGACTCAGACTCATGGGACCCCCCACCCCCCCACCAAACAGGTCTACAGACAAGATGGGCCAAGAGGCCCAGCATCAGGCAAACTGGTTAAATGTACTTTAAAAATAGCTCTCCTCCCATTTATCTGCAACTCGAGTATGGACACTTCCATTCACCAGCCACCCCACAAACGTCCGCTGAGACTCGCTCTATCTGAGGGCCGTGGCCGAGGTGGGGCACACTGTCCTGGGAAGGTGATGGAGGGCAGAATATTATGGTCTCCAGTGCTGGCCATGGTGGGGCCAAAGCAGGGGAGGCCCGTGGTTAGGAGGCCTTGCCGGAAGATTCCAGGCCAGGTAGAGATGGTCCCATTTGCAAAAGCCAGAGACAGATGGGGAAGGGGGACCCAAGAACAGTTGGTCAGAGTGCCGCATGAGGGCCAGACGAGGCTGGTGGAAGAGGAGGGCAGCGGCGGCTGATACCAGCCCCCAAAGGTGCCCTTGAACCCAGAGGCTGTGTACACGTTACCTTGCACGGGACTTGGCAGCTGGTTTTGAGAATCTTGAGATGGGAGGTTCCCTAGGATGATCGGGATGGGCCCTGTGGGATCACGGGTCCTTACAAGAAGGAGGCAGAAAGAGATGTGACACAGAGGGCCATGCGACGGAGAGCAGAGCTCAGTGGGGGGGGGGGGGGGGGGGGCACCCCGGGCCAAAAAAAACCAAGGGCCATGGGGGTGTGCCCACAGAGCAGAGGCGGGGGGGGCAAGGAAGGGGCCACCCACCAAGAAATGCGGGCACCTCCAGAAGCTGAGAAACACAAGGGATCTGATCCTCCCCTGGAGCCTCCAGAAGGATCCAGCCCTGCTGACACCTCAACTGTAGCCCAGTGACACTGACCTTGGCCTTCTGACCCCCAGAACCCCAAGAGAATACATCTGTGTTCTCAGCCACCAAGGACGTGGTAGTTTGTTACAGCAGACCCAGGAGCTTACACAGAGAGACGTGGCCTTGCGCGAAGGGCCCAGCCGTAGACCCTGGCCCCCTGGTCCCCTGCCCCCTACCCACCTCCGGCCACTAGGCCGACGGGGCCAGGCCTGGGCGGCTTCCGCTGGGTGGCGCTGCTCCACATTCACGAAGATGCCCTCCCCTCTGCCTTCCAGTGTTTGCTGTCAAATGGAGGCAAAGCTGGGCCCCCCAACAGGACTTGGCACTACCCCACTCTCTGAGCCGAACAGACTCGCAGCCCAGAAATACCACCAGCAAAGTCAGGCGCCCTCATACCCATCCAGACCAGCCCCCCCGGGGCAGCGACTTCTCACTGCAGCCCCAGCACACTGCCAACCTCAGCCACTCTCAGCAGACACCAGACACCCTGGAATGTGCTGTCTCAGCAAGGGGTGAGCCTCCCGTCCCTGGAGGGATCCCAAGCACCCTGGCAATGCTGAGACCCTGTGAGTCTCTCCTGGGTCTCCTCCTCAGCAACCATCCTGCACACAGTAGGTGCCCAGGAGAATGAATGAATGGGCGAGTGAATCCACACGAGAGCCTTCCCACCCAACAGCTGTCCTCTTGGCAGGGGTGCGGCGCGCGGGGGCTGGCTTCCTTCTCGGAAGAGCAGAGGAAACCATCTGTGACTCACCTTCTCCCGCGGCTCCTGTCAGACTCCCGGGGCTGGAGGCTGGAGGCTGGAGGCTGGAGGTTGGAGGCTGGAGGCAAAGGCACCACAGCAAAGACTCGCAGCCAAGTCCCTAGCAGAGGGGATCCACGCACGGGCAGCCCTCCGCTCACTCTCCGGAGGGAATTTCACAGCTCGGGGGGAGGATGTGACGTAAGAGCCCCAGATGCCTGCTCCAGCCACCCGAGCTCCCGAGATTACAGCCAGGGCTGGCTCGGCGGGCCGTCGGGCATTCGGGCCCGAGAACATGCAGACGGGCTGCACCCCCATTCACAGTGCTAGACTGTCCCAGCCCCTCAACCTCCCCAGCCCTCAGTTTCCTTGTCTAGGAAATGAGGCTGCCAGGCTCGAAGATTCCTCACAACACCTGCATGAGGTGATTCAACTCAGTGGTTCTTGACTCCTCTGGGCTGAGATTTTGGCGGCACACTCAAAGGCACTGAAAGACTAAAATCTGCTAACGGGTGAGACCACCCGCGCCTGGGTCTCTGGGCCGGGACAACGGCGCTGTCAGGGGACCCCTCCCCGGACTGCCTTCAGCCCCCGTCACCATCCAATGGGGCCGCCTCCAGCCCTGCTTGGCCATCCTGTGGCCCGTGCCTGGGGCTCCAAGGCCCCCACCTCCCCCTGCACTTCACCCCGCGACCTGTTGCCACAAAGCTCTACCCACCGGCCATGCCCCAGGGAACCCACGGGGCACAGCAGCCAAGGAGAAGCACAGGCATCCCGGGGTCAGATGCAGGGGGCCCTCTTTTACTCATGAGCTCTGTGGAGGTGGACACGGCCCCAAGCAGAGCCGAGAGGCCCTGGCCGACCCGGTTTGGGGCTTCAACAGACAGCAAACCACAGAAAGCGAGGTGATGGAGGCCGTCCTGGCCTCGCCCATGTGAACCCTGGAGGTGGAATGCGCACTGATCCTGCTGGGAGGCTGGGGCTTTGGGGCAGGGGGAGGGACATCATGCGACGGTGCTGGGTGTTCTCCCAAGGAGGGAGGATGGCCGACATAGCCAGTCAAGACTTGAGGTTGCAGCCCAGCCCCCTTCTGGCGCCCCACGTGCCCCCTGTAGGGTCCCCCCCAGAACCACTCCTTCCTAGCCTCAGTGTGTGCAGTTCCAGGGTTGGGTACGGGGTGGGCCGGGTACTCCGAGCATTTCCTCTGGCAGGGGTGATGGGCGTGAGGCAGGCGTGTGAGCTCCGGATTTTGCTGGGAAGCACTGGTGGGCTAGCCTCAGCTTCTCACAGAGCCCCGACCCACGTGGGCCATCAGAGAAGGAGGCGAACACACAGGGAAGCAGAGCCCAGAACAGACACGGAGACAGAGGGCCCGGGGCCCGGTGCCAACGTCAGGGCCCCTGGAGCCAGCCACGCCTGAAACCAGCACCCTGGGTTTCCTGGATCTGTGAGCCAATGATTCTACTTTTCACTTAAGCTCCTTGGAGTCAGGTGTCTACAACTTGTCATCAGGAGTCCTGCTTAACACACCCCCTTCCTTGTGCAGCGTTACAGGACCTACGGGAAAAGGGAGGGCGTGGGAATACACACCCCGCCCTCACATCCCCTTCAACCCCGGCAGGAAGGTCTGACCAGTCAGCCGGAGCACAGTCAGGTGGCACCGCATGGTGCGGTCGCTCCGTCCCGCTCGGGGTGGGAAGAGAAGCCTGGAAGGGCCAAGGGAGAGGAGGCAAAGACCCGAAAGCTGTCACGCCCAGGACCCCCTGCACTCTGCCCCCTTCTTTGCCTTCTGCCTCCAAGCGGAGGTACGGGGAGACAGGCCCTCATAGGCAGGGGAGCCCTGGAGATTCAGGTCACAGAAGGGGGTTTACCCACACAGATGACCGGGAACATTCTTGACAGAAGTATGCAGAAACAGACACCCTTCATTACCCCCTTGCACCACTCTGAAAAAAATGCCATTACACTTTCTTCCCGGTGGAATGAGAATAAGAGGGATTAAGGATTAGCCAGCAGTCTCAGCCGCTCGCCCACGCCCCTGCACCTCTCACACTGCTTCCTCCTTAATGGCCCGGTGGGTGGGACGTGCATGCACTTGGTGGATTTTCAAGAGGACGTCCACAGACCCACGCACCATAACAAACGTTAGGGACGTGACAGGCCCGGCAGCCGCTCCTGGCTCCACCCGCGGGCCCTCCCTTCTAGGCTCTTCCGTGGCCCTGCTGTTCCCACCACGTGGATGCCCTCCCCCCCTCCCTCCTCTCCTTCCCCCAGCACCACCTCTGGGAAATGTTCCAAAACTTCTCCAGGTGGGGAGGCTCAGGGGCCAGTTTTGCCCCTGGCAGGAGGACGGGGATCCAGAATTTACTGACTTAAAGAAAAACTGCAGACATGAGAAATTTCTTCCACAGGTGAGTGTGCCGCCCTGATCCCGCCCTGCTAGAAAGTCTGGGCGTCTGCGGAGCATTAGGAGCTCCTAGAAGCGTCCTGTGGGCCCCGAGGTGTCCGCAGCTAGCGGACCGCCCCCTCCCCCACCTCCCCCAAATGCCTTTCTCACTGTAGGCCCAGGAATGACTGATGTGGTCAGCGGGTGGCAGGTCCCCGGGCCCCCTTCTTCAGTGCCAGGCTTGGTCACCAGCATCTATGCGAATTGTCTCAACTCCAGGCCACGACAGCGTGACGAGGTGGGCATCGTGTACCCCCACTGTATGGGGGGTCTGCCTGGGAGAGTACAGGTAGCCACAAGCAGCCCAGCCACCGCCCCCAACACCCCTTCCCGGTCCAGAGCAGGACACAGGGCCCCAGCAACACAGGAAGTCAGTGGATAAGCACCAAGGAGGACAGGCCATCGGGGCCCGTGCCCTGAGCACGCCCCCGCCACATGCAGCCCCACACAGCACTGCTGCGGCCCCCCAACAGACCCCCAGGGAAATGCCACCCCCTCCGTCGGGACACCCTCCCTGACCACTGACTCCCTCAGACCCTTGTTTCCCCCACCCCAGTTAGAGACCCCCCCACACACCCCTGTGCATGCCTTCACGGCAACCCTCCCATCTGCTCCTGCCCTGTGTCCCCAGCTCATCATCTGTCCCCTCACGGAGCAGGGACCACACCTCGTTCGGCCATGTCACCCCTCCGCCTGGCAGCAGGTGCGGCCCGGAGCGGGCTCTCCAGGACTCACTGTCAAATAAGCAAACCAACCATTCCAAACCCACTCTCTCAAACGCCCCGTAAGGGAAGTGCAAATTCAGGCCAAGCCCCACGGGTGTCAATAAGCTCTGGAGCCGTTGACGAGTGGGGGGTCATCCTGGCATTCTGCCTTCCTCCCATCACGTTGAAAACAAGATCTGCCGGCATCGGGGGATCTTTGGAATCCAGCAAACCCCAGACTGGAAATGACCCCAAACTCACAGATCAGTGCCCGCATGCCAGCCAGGGGTGAGGCTTGGCCACCGCTCTTAGGGGGGCTCTGCCCTCCACACCTCCAAACACACAACCGAACTGGGCTGAGCCTGGGGCTTAAGCACCACGAGCCGGCCTCACAGCTGACCCCACTCTGACTCTCTGGCAGGCTCCCTTCCGGCAGAGGGGGCCTCTGGCCCGATGCTCTGTCCAGGATCACCAGACACACACACCACCCCCAGAGAACATCCCAGGATGGGCCAGCCAAGCCCAGAGGTGGGAAGGCATTAGGAGCCCTGGAGAAGGGGGGCAGTGAGGCCCAGGGTGAGGGGCCATGTCCCTGAAGGACGGGGCAGCATGGCAGGGGTGAGGAGGGGCAGCCTGGCCCACACCCAGCCCAGCCCTTTACATATGCCTTCCATCCACAAGGTCGAGGGCAGTCTCGTTACCCCTTAAGGATGAGAAAGACAAAACTGCATGAGGTTAGCCACTGGCCGGAAGGCAACAGAGAAGAGGGGACACTCCCGTGGAGGGCCATGCATGTAAAGAGGGCCTGAGTGTGGTCAGGGGCGGGGCTGGGGGGGGGCTGGGGGGCAGGTGGGGGCCACGCTGTCTGTGTTGGGGGAAAGATGGGGAGGCAGATGGAGCCACCCTCCACTCTGCCCATCCCAAGCCAGGGCAGGCGGGCCAGGTGGGCTCACTCGGCTGATCAGCCTCCCAGAGCCCCCTCTCTCTCAATGCTCCCAAGACCCCAGCTCAGGCCATGGCCACAAGCTCATCTATGGGACTACGGAGAGGCCACTGATGAGCAGGGTGACAAGGAGATTCATCCCCACAGAAATTCTGGTGACCCTGAGGGAGTCACAGCATGCGATCAAGTCCAGCCCCAGGGTCTTGCTGGGCCCCAGACTAAGGCAGAAGAGACAGAGCTGCAGCCTCTCACCCTGCAACCGGCCATCCCGAGGCCTGCTCTTGGGCCGTGGGCACTCGGGGAATAACACGTGCAGGGCTCTGTGAGCCACAGGCAGGCAACAGGTGGGGCTCCTGACCCTGTCGAGGGACAGGTGCGTCGCTTGGCGTGGGCAGCGTGCTGGGGCTTCCTGGAGGAAGAGCCTGGGGCTTCCAGGGCCTGGCCACACTGCCATGAGTCAGAAGCTTCTGGATGGCTCTCCTCTCGGCTTCGTCCTAGAGGAGGAGCCTGCAGAGCTGGCTGCTCAGTGGGTTCCTGGGCCACAGAGCCAGCTGAGCCTGGAGGCCAGCGGTCAGCCTCTGATGGCTGGCTCGGAGAGTGGCGTCCATTGCTGGCATGTCTCGAACGAAGCCTGGCCCACAGGGAGGGGGCCCAGGAAATGTGTCCGCAGGAGAGAGAAGAGGGGCCGAGGGCAGAAGACCGGCCCTGTTCTGCCAAGGCCCTGCCCTGACAATAACTCCCAGAACTTTTCAGTGGACAGCATGCCCTGAGAGGCCATTTGGAAACGCTCCACAAGGCAGGACTCCCCTCTGGCCTGGAGAAGTGAGGGCAATTTGCTTCCTTCCCCAACATGCCACACGGATGGCCCCCTTGCCCCTCTTGCCCACACCCCCGAGAAGTGAGGCGGCCAGGCCCAGCGGATGGGGACAAGGCCGCCTGAGAGTCCGGGGCTAGTCCTTCTTGCTTTCTCTGTGCCCAAGAGGGCGCTGCTGACTGTCTAGGGCCGGCCAGGGGGGGGACAGGAAGTGGAGGGATCTTAGGGAAGCCGGCCCCAACCCTCCCTCCAGCCAGACCAGCCCCGAGGGCCACAGGTTTCGGATTTCCTTGTGCCGGCCTAGGCCTCTGCTCGCCCAGGACAGGATGGAAAGAAAGTCTGACTTGATCTTAAGAGAGCATTCCAGGCAATAATTCACATCAAGAAACTTGTGAAAACCCAGCCATCAACAAGAAATACTCTCTGTACAAGCAGACTGCCCCATGTTTCACGAATACTGCTGGGCTTTGCTTGGCCGTAGTTGAGCCAACTGTTCAGGAAAACGTAACCACATCGAACCCCCCGGCTCGGATGGGCACCCCGTGGTCCGCTCACTGGGCTCTGGCGTCACCCTCCGACCCCAGCTTCTGCACACGCCGGCGCTCCCCTCCTGTGTCCTGGGGCAGGCGCAGGTCCCAGCAGCCCCCGTGGGGACCAGGACACTAGGCCGAGAGGGGCTGCTGCGTGCTCCCACAGCTCTGTGTGCAGCATGACGGGGGACAGGGGGGTGCTGCCAGCACCCCGGCCTCCAAAAACAGCACCTTCTTGAAGGAGACACACGACACAGGAAAATGACATGGAAAGAGGCCACTCCTCCGGGGGGCTGGCCTGAGGGACCACTCAGTGTGGGGCCACTGGCAGATGGACGGCCGGACCACG
>NW_027397066.1:4026873-4074236 GCF_003265705.2 Callorhinus ursinus
TCCTGCCGCTCCACGAGCCGTGTCCTGGGACAGCTCCACCAGAGGCAGCACCCCAGCCTACCCAGTCATTTGTCTTGGCCCAAAAGCTGGGCACAGCCATCTCCTGGGCGTTTTGTCCCTTGTGCATGAAATGAGGCTGGAACCAGGGGCGCTATTTAAAGCCCCTAATTCTGGAGCAGGTGTCTGGCTCCTGGCCAAAGGGCAAAGGGCAAAGGCAGGAGGCGGGGCGGCACCGGGGCCTGGCCACAGCCACTGCCATGAGTCAGAAGCTTCTGGACGGCTCTCCTCTTGGCCTCGTCTCAGGCAGAAAACAGATCTCTCCATCTCTCTGGGAAGCCAACATGACCCTCTCTGCTCGGGGTGGGGAGAAGTTAGTGCTTCAGAGAGCAGGCAGGTGGACAGGGAGCCGTGTCTGGCAGGGCCGTGTGACCAACAGCAAGGCCCTGCTCTGATCTTTCCCACACCCACAGTGGGCAGGCCAGTGGGCTGGGCCTCTGGGCTCTGGCACCCTTCGGGACCAGTGGTCCCTCCTGTCCTACTCAAATGCTTACTGAGCATCTACTAGGCGCCAGGCACTGGGGGACAGCAGAGAACAAGCCGACAAAAGCCCCCACTCTCCCCGAGCCCGGAGGCTCCGGGGCCTGAGAGGCCAAGGAGGGGCTGGAGCCTGGGGGACAAGGTACCCAGGGAGCAGGGCTGGGCTGTGGGGGTGGTGGGGAAGAGAAAACCATTCCCAGGGGGTCTGTCTGTCCCCTCTCTTTCCACGGGCCATGGCCTACGTCACATCACTGCTCTTTCTACACGCAAACAAATCTCTGCTTTCTGCTGGCTCCTTTTGCTGTGTTGGTAAAGAAATTCATTTCAGTATTTCGCTAACTACATTGCCATAGAACTGGTTTCCTTTGGATCCTGTAGATTTAATTTTATGCTCATTATAAAAACGACATCCTGACAAAGTTCCATGGGCTTCTCCAGACTTGAGGTGGGGGAGCCCACAGCACAGAGAGAGCTAAGACCCCCCGTGCCAGGTCGCCGGAGCCAGGAAGCCCCTCAGTGTCATCAGGGGGCAGGCCACAGTGCCTGACACCGAGCAAGGCACACAGCAGCCCCCTCAAATCACGGAGGAAGAGCTACTGCAGGAATCAAGCCCCCAGAAGCCCCATCCAATGGTCCAAGGATAAATCAGAAAATGAACTTGGATGGGGTTAAGCGGTACTGATAGGAATAAAATGAGAAAAACATGAGATTTTTTATTGAGTGCTTTATTTTTACAGAGGGAAAATTGAATTATTTCACTGGTCAATGAGGTAGTCAATAGGGAAAAGCTCCTAAACACAGGGAGGAAGTGAAACGAGCTTGAACTTGAAATGCACACCACCAACCTTCAGAAAGGCGGCAGCTCTGGGACCACATCTCCCCGGACAGCTTCCTCCTCCCGCTCCCTGGCCAGGCAGCAGACCAACCAGCCTCCTTCTGACTTTGCAACGCAGACAGAGCTGGTCTTCCCGGGCTCTGAGCAACAGCCCCCGCCCCCACCTTGGGTCATGCTGGCAGAATCCAGGATTACTGGAAGAAAGCAGAAACAAAAGCCACTCCCACGCACAGTCTCTAGACGCGGGATCGCTTCTAACACTGTCGACATTTCTCGTCCAAAAACCCGGGGCAGTGGGCTTCTTTGGGGATCGCAATCATGCAACTAATGGGCAGGCCGGCAAAACTCAAGGCAGACACAAGAGCAATTTCTGCTGTAGTTAAGACCTCAGGCTCTACCAAAAAACCAACACGGGATTCCCACGTGACTCAGCAGTCCTGTTTCCGGGTACACACCCAGAAGAAGTGGACGCAGGGACTTCAACAGGTATCTGCACACTTGTGCTCACAGCAGCATGATTCACAACGGCCGGAAGGCAGGAACAGCCCCAGGGCCCGTGGATGGATGGATGGATGGATGGATGGATGGATGGATGGATGGATGGAGATATGGTCCATCCAGACAACAGACTATTATTCAGCCTTAAAAATTCAGCATTCCGACACCTGCTACCACAGGGATGAACCTTGAGGATATCATGCTCACAAAATAAGCCAGTCACAAAAAGACACATATGTATGTTTCCACTTATGTGAGGTCCCCCGGAGGAGTCAAATTCACAGAGAGAGAAAGCAGAACAGCAGGTGGGCGCCAGGGGCCGGGGGCAGGGGACACGGGTAGTTAGTGTTTCCTGGGGACAGGGTTTCCACTTGAGAAAATGAGTGAGTTCTGGAGACAGAGGGTGCTGGTGACTGCCCAGTGGTGCAAATGCACTTAACATCCCTGAACCGGACATCTAACGGCAGTAACGATGTTAGACATAAAATTTTTGTTACTTGTATTTGCCACAATTACAAAATAATGATAAAGAAAAAAGAAAATATAATTTCTTGCCCTAAAATAAAAAAACACTTGGGCTTAGGAGGAAAAGAATTCAAATCTCGACTCAGACCCTTACTAGCTGTGTGGCTTTGGGCAAGCCCCGTGCTGCCGTGAACCTGACTTTTCTTGTCCGTAAAGTGGATAGGATAATAGTGTCAACTCTGCGGGACTAACGGAGGGACAGCAGGTGAGGTGCCTGGCGCAGCAATGGGCCCATCGGTGGGGACCGAGATTATTCACTTCATTATTACTCATCAGGCGCACTATGTAAATGACAAGGAATTGTTTTTATTAGATAAAGTTACATCAGACGCAGAAGCTTACAGCTGATCCCAGCCAAGACATGCCGGCTGGGGCCTGCGGGATGCTATCTCTACTTCTGACGCTTCAGAAGTATGCACGCCACAGAGACCTCATAAAGAACCCCTTCTGAATTAAAATTGATCTGAAGAGAAGCAGCCACACTCGGCCTAGCTCTTTTCTTACTTCGATTTGAACTGAATTTATCTCTGAGCATCGGGAAATTGTGCCGTGCAAGGGATGAGCCCTGTTGAAGTCAAGGCGAGCTCCGCGCGGCAAGGAAATTATCTGCTTTTGCAAGAAAATTACTGAGGAAGAAGAGCGGTGTTATTTTAAGACCTTCAAGGTGGTGTGAGAAGAAACTAATTAAAAGATTGTAATGTTCTGTGCAAACATGGCAACTGACTGCTACAGAAATGCAAAATGAGGAGGATTTTTCTACCTCCAAAGAACATCCGAGGTTTAATTTTTCCTTCAGTCCTCCTGTGAGAGCTCATGTTCAAGGATCCCTATTAATTTTTTAAGCCGACAAACGGAACTGAATCGGGATAAAGATGATAAGCACAAGACACGTTGTGTGAAAGGTCCCCAAGCCACAGGGCGTAGGTTAAAAAGATGTTGCTGCTGCCCTCAGTGGGCATGTGCCAACCGCCGGCTCCCTGTGAGGCTGAAAACAAGCCTCCATCTCCCACAGAAGCCGGGGCAGGTCAGGGCCCGCGTGCACCTGTGGCAACCTGCCGGGGACCGGTGAGCACAGGGCATCCCCAGTCCCCACTGTCCACTTCCTGCTGACCTGCTGGCCTGGGAGGGCCGTGGATTTAGGAAGTCTCAGCATACAAGCTGGCAGGTCGTGCTTAAGGGGACGCCAGCCCTGGGCACGTTCATGTTTATATGGCATTTCTTCTGTGCACAGAATCCAAGCTCCCGCTCAGCACGAGGCTTTCACGGGATTCCCACAGCAAAAACAGGCCGTGAACAGATCAGCACGCTTGCCTTCAACCCTCTAAACTGCTATGGCTGGAGGCCTGGGTGGTTCCGGCCTCGAGAGTCAGGTTTCCCTGCTCCCGGGGCTTCCAAACCTGGGGACGGTGGCCAGGGATGGCGGCAGCAGCCCCACGTCTCGGCTCGTCGGCATCCCTGCTCCACGAAGCACCCACACGAACGCTGGGCTTTAGGAGGGGTGAGGTGAAATAGGCCATTTGTAAGAATCTATAAATAACTCCATCTTTGGAGGCTGAATCGAGAAACAAGATGCCCCCAAATAAAAGGCAATGCATAAGCTCCGCCCCAGTGTCTCGCTGGACCGAAAAAGGCACAGGAGTGCTCAGCATCATCCCAGGGTACTTTCCGACGTCTCCAACCCCGTACTCCCCGCTCCGGGGCCTGAGCCTGCCTCTGACATATAATAATAAGATAAAAATTAAAAACAACGGCAACCCTCCGGAAGGCCTATGCGCTGGGCCACATTCCGCTCTGAAGGGGTGTGCAGAAGGATGGAGTTAATTTATGACCTCTTTAAAATACTCTCAGGAACTCTCATGCAACCACAAATTAAATAGCCACTTTATTAAAGTAAAAGTAGATTCGTGCAACGTGTTCAGGAACTTCATTAATAGGGCCGTTTCTCTGCCTTCAAGCCCGGCTTCTTGACGGATGGGCGCCCTTTCTCTGTCCTAGTGTGTCTAGGCTTTCCAGGGCCCCATGCCTCTCCTTGGGCCTTCATACTCTCCACCCCAATCTGCTCCTCAGCCCAGGTGACACGGACTCCACTGGTCCTCTAGAGCCGCTTCATGACCACCTCCTCCAGGAAGTCCTCCCTGACCTCCCCAGGGCAGGTTCTCACGGCACTGGGATGCTCTACGATGAATGCTTGTCCAGACCAAACATCTCACCAGGACAGGGGCCGTGTTTGATCTTGTTCATCACTGTATCCCCAGAACCTAACCCTCCAGAGAAAGCAGCTGATGTAAGAGCTAACGTGAAGCTTCTTTCCCTTGGGGCTCTCAAACTTGTGGGGTCTCTCCCCATGAGAGCATTGCAGGGAGAATTGCAGAAGACCCTGGGTCACCCTGGGTCACCCTGGGCAAAGGGCGGGCGTCTCCCCAAGTATGGCACTTCCCTAGACTCTGCACACCACGTGCACACCTCCATTTACTGTCGCCTGTCCTAACACAGGCTTCCCTCACTCTATCACTGTTTTGGGTCCAGCCACCAGGCCCACGGTCCCTGAGGGGCCTGCACGGCTCTCGTCTGGAAAGCAAATGTGACAGGTGCTCAGCCCTGGTCACTGCATCCCTTGACCTCCGTCTGCCTCTGCCTCTCCCTAGGTGGCCACTGGTCACCCTTGGTAAAGGGTGGGCACTTCATCTGCCCACCATCTACAGGCCGCTCAGCCACAGCTCAGCCTCCCGTGGGCCAGACTTCTCTCTCCAGTCCAGCCCCCACCCGCAAACTGCCAGGAAGCCTGCACTGTGGTGGCCTGAGAATTCCAAAATATCACCCGGAACGTTCAGCAGGCTTGAACGTAAGACCCTGCACCCTGGAGCTACCAAACTCGCCTCCAAGAAACCGCAGCATCAGACACGGGCTGCAAGTCAGCTTTGTCACCAGATTTGGACCTGTTCATTCAAGAACCTGCAGTGCTTTATGAGAAGGCCTTTATGGTCTCTGTATGCTGGAGGCCGGCCAGGAGCCGTGAAGCCAGCACGGCCCTGGGAAAGAGAGAGGCCTGCAGAGCGGGGGCCGCCATGGCCCATCCGTCCTCACCTGGAAAGCTTTCCCACGTGCCATTCCCTCCCACTGCCCCTCCAGGGTGTGGCCCAGGCCTGTCTCACAGCAGCCTCCCCTCTGAGCCTCTGTCCAGAAGCCTCCCCTTCGAGGCCCCTCACCAGCCCTGTCGGCACGCCACCCCCCGGGTGCTTGCGGAGGCTCAGAAGGGACCCCAACTTCCCGTGCGCTCGCTGTGGGCCAGGCCCTTGTCGGAGCACGACATGGATCACCTCCCAAACGTGCAAAGCAAGCCCGCGAGCCTGCACAGCCCAGCTCCGAGAGAGCAAGGCCCAGTTTAGTTTGGTCAGTTTGCCCATGATCTCCCAGCCAGGAAGGATGAGGCCGGGGGTACCCCAGGCCAGCTGGCTCCAAGGCTCACGTGTCCTTTGCCACCACCACATCTGTGATGAATCCCACCAGCTCACTGTGATACACAGGAAAGCACGCGGTCGCCTGAGAGGTGAGAAGACCGGCGCAGAGGGGACCGTGTGGCAGGAACTGGGGTCACCCACGGCTTCGACCTCCCCTGGGCACCATCCCCAGTAACCTCCTTGTTTACGAACTCAGGGGTCCAGAGCCCAGCAGCGATGGCAGGAAGCCGAAGCCCTATTTCTGCTCGGCTCCACCTGAGGTCGGAAGTCTGCAGAAAGAAAGAGCACATACAAGGGAATCCAGCTCTTCAGGGGTATCAAAAGGGAATTTTCAAGTCATTTCTTGCACAACTTAGCTGTTCCAATTAGCACACAGTCACTTCAGCCTCTCTAAATAAAAGCTTTTAACCTTCGAACAAAACAAAACCAAACCAAACCACTGCCTCGTGCTGCCACCCTGGGCTCTCCAGCCTCATGTTAGGTTCTGTGAGGAGCTGACTTCGACCTATTTTTCCCAAACTTCTTCCCTCTGATCCGCCTCCATGCACAGTGCATTCACGGTCTCTTTATACAACATGTACACACCTTTAAATCCCCACTTCCCAGAGCTTGCCCAAGCTGTTCCTCCCTGCTCGGTGTTCTTCTCCATCTCCCGTGCGCTTCTCCTATTCATTCCTTAGGCTCACTCTGGTACCACCTCCTCCATGCAACCTCCTCTGATTTCCCCACCAGGGAAGATGGCACTCGCCCCTTGTCCCTGAGCTTCGGTGTCCCTCCCTTCTCTCCCACTGGACCACCCTGAGATCCACCGCCATTATGCACAGGGCATGAAAAGGTAACAGAGACCCCTTCCCTGCCCCTATGAGCTGAACTGTGCCCCCTTCCAAAAAATCTTAACCCCCAGTCCCTCTGACTGTGACTGTAGTTTGGAGATAGGGTCTTTAAAGCGGTTCAAATTAAGTTCACATGAGGCCAGTCAGGTGGGCCTGATCCAGTCTGACGGGGGTCCTCAGAAGAAGAGGAGATCAGGACACAGACACGCACAGAGGGACAACCACGCGAGGGCACGGGGAGAAGGCGGCCATCTACGTGCCAAGAGGAGAGGCCTCAGAGGGAACCAACCGGCCACGCCTGGACCTCAGACTCCCAGCCGCCAGACCTGGGAGGAAATACACTTCTGTCGTTGAAGCCGCCCCGGTCTGGGCTGCTCTGATACGAAAACCTGAGCTCACTAACGCACCTGCCCTCCGGGAACTTGACATCTGGCAAGTTGTCGTGACCCAATCCATACCCTCGATTTGGAGCCCTGGCTCCCTGGGTCTAAAATACACACAACTATCAGGTTCCTCAAGACCCCGGAGCGGAGAACATGGATAACCAGCTCAAAATTACCTTTGTATACAACTCCTCTGGACATCCCCAATCCTTGTAGGCACAACGGCACAGAGCAAATGTGGAAAATGGGGGGGGGGTGAGAACGGGGGTGGAAGGGGACAGGGAGAAGAGCTCCTCTACTGAGAGCCCTGGCAACGCTGAACCAACTAGGTCTGGTCGCAGCAAGCTCACGTTCAAGTGACGTGAATGCGCCAAAGTTGAAGTTCAAGTGCCGTGAGGGAAGGCACACAGGTGAGCTATACTTAGAATAAGCAAAACAAGCACATGATTTCCACCTTCAAATCACACCTGTGCCTTTGAGGGCAGCTCAAGAGAAGTGAAACCTGGAGCCTCTGGGCAAAGCCCATCCTGGATCCCTCAAAGCGATGCCCAATGGTTTCGATGAAACATGAATTTCACACATAACAATTTGTTTCTACAGTTCAACAGACAGAAAGGCAGTATTTGAACTCCCAGGCAAGTCTGCATCCCTAACTCCACGGGAGCAGGAAGAAATCAGGCCGTGGGAAGGAAAATGCGCACATGTTCCCAGTGCTCAGGGACAAGGGCTTGTCTCTTGCAATCCTGTGACTCCTTGCAGATGCTCAAAAATACTATTTCAGAAAGTCTATCCCTCTCAGTGAATGCTTTTTTTAATTTTGAAAGCAAACTCTTCCTCTGCTCCAGCGGACCACATCTGCAAAGCAGTTTCTGGGGTCACCCTACCTGAACAAACGAAGCGAAATAAAATTTGTGAAAGACTCCGCTCCGCAAACTGGCCTCGAGTTAGTTTCTTCCCTGTTGTAGCCTTAAAAGATGGTGGCTTCAAGCGCAGGCGAAACCAAGTGCAGAATGCTGGCTAGTATCTTTGGCCCCGTGGCCGCCCGTTGAGAACAGAGGGAGCAAAGCCCACCTCTAAGAGCTTTGCGTGCCCAGAAAACAATGCCATGCCTGCACCAGACACGCACCTGTGTGTGGAGCAAGTGACAATTAGAAACACATTTTCATTTAGCGCTCGGTTCCACTTTCCCTCCCCCCCACCCCCCGAGCTAGGCACCACCTACTCCCCAGGCCAGAAGATGATCTGCTTTGTTCCAGAGAGAACTCGGTCTGCCTCAACATCCCATTCCAGAGGCTGGGTCAACATTTCGATGCTGCTTGCCTTCTCTTTACCTCGCCGACAACAACACTCACTGGTGGTAATAAGGTACTTCTGGCTTCCGCCTCCTAAGTGTGTGCTAGGCGCCAGGCTGGGCCCTGCTTTGCACATGCTATCCCTGCCCTCCCCTTGGCTGGGGGCCAGAGGAGAGATGCAGCCTTTAAATCTCCCCTCTTGTTCTGGATCTCTTGCCACCACCACCCCCCACCAAAGAGAAGCCAGATCCCCTCCCCTCCCAAGACCCCTCTCCAGGCATTCACCTGCCAACAGCCAGCATACAGTCCTCCTAGTTACAAAGCGGTCACTCATCGGAGCCAGCGTCCCCAGGGAGCAAAGCCAGGGAGGCTCCCCTGTTGCTCCCCACCCCCACCCCCGAGCTCCAGCCCCGCTGGCCTGAGCCCCCTCCTCAATCCCCCCAAGGAAGGTGCACAGTCCTCTGGCTCTGTGCTCATGCTGGGGTGGGTGCTGGGAGCCAGTGAGTCCTGAAGGTGCTGGTCCCACCCCTGACCGCCCCTCTCTCCCTTCTGCCACCCCCACCTCCCCCACCCCATGGAGGGAAAATGACAAGGGACTGGATCAGCAGCTGATTCAACCACCTCAGCCGGTGGGGTGGGGGACTTGGTTGAGACAGTCCGGCTCCACGGGATGACCTTAAATGCCTGCGTGTTCCTCCAGCTGTTGGTTTCCGGGTTACCTTTCAGTCCCTAAGTCCGAGCTTACAGCACAGGGGACAGGGTATGTTCACCAGCATGGGGAGTGATGAAGGGCCGGGCCCAGCCGTTCATCTAGGGTCCGACCCCTCTCTCACCACGCAGATGGGGACGGGCTCCGAGGGCTCTTCTAGGGACGGGGTGCCTGCTACCTTCGGTCAGGCACCTTCCCCCACCCCCACTCCACCTGGCTCCCTGAGCGCCCCCTGCTGGCCTCCAGAGAATCAACTCAACGGCCCCCCACCCTCCCCCAAGGCTTCTAGTGGGCCTGGAGGCGGCAGAAATGACCAAAGACCAGGGACTTGGTGTCTGCGCCGGTGCAGGCCCCAGCTGGCTAAGGAGGGGGACTGGCAGGGCTCTGGGCTCTGGACCAATCAAGTGCGCCCAGTGCTGCCCCCTGGATGCGCTGCCCCTGGATTCCGCAGGAGGAGCGACAGAGTGGTCCAACATATTGGTCCCCACAGCCCTCCCTTCTCCAGCAGAATCCGCCCCACCCCCATCCCCATTAGCCCAGCAGGGCTAGACAGAGAGCGGGGGGGGGGGGGGGGGGGAAGTGCCCCCAGCCCGTGTTACAGCCCTTTCCTGGCTAGGGAAGCGCAAAGACCCCACCCCTCCACTCCCAAAGCGTGCAGGAATCCTGGCCCCCTGCTGCCTCCTCAGAACTTTGTCCAGGAGAAGAGCTGGGGGGTCAGCCACTGGGGAGACCCGAGTGAACAATGATGGAAGGGAGTAAGCGGAGGGTCCCATCTCTACTCCCCACACAACAGTTCCCCCCCCCCAACAGCTGCCACCTCTCTGCACTCTTCCAAAACTGGACGTGACCCACTAGGGCTGCTGGAAGGGGACCCATGCGTGACCACTGGTCATCTGCCCAGGGGAAAAACGAGGCTGAGGCAGCTCCCCAGGGAAGAATCTGAGGGCATCCCCATACACACACACCCCCATCCGGGCGCACCACGGGGGGGGGAAAAAAAAAAAAGGATGGGCCGGTATCCGGAGGGATAGAAACCACAGCGCAGCGCTGGAGGAAGGAGGCGCCCAGGACCCTAACAGATGTGGCGGGGGTGGGGGAGTCCAACTTCCAGAGCGGCGGGGAAGGTGAAGGGAGGGCCGGGAGTTTGCGGCCGCGGGTCGAGAGCGCGGCGCCCACCTCCGTGGGTACGCAGATCCCTGCGCTTCCGGGTGCAGCCCCGGGTGGCACTAGGGGAATCCGGAGGCGGGGGGGGGGGTCCCAGAATCCGGCGCCGAGCTGACCGGGGAATTCCTGGAGCCCGTGGATCGAGCTCCAGGGTAGACCACTAGCGAGGTCCCGGGTGGACCTGGGTGGAGAGGGTCCCGCAGCCAAAATCCCAGAACACAACGCTGAGCAGACCGGGTGGAGTCTGAGTGCGGTCGGGGCGCAACACCGAGTTGGGGTGATCCTAAAGGACCTGGAGGCACCCCTGGTGACCAGGGTCCCGAAGCCTCGGGAGACACCCCCACTCCGTAACCTGGGATCTGGAGGCCAGCGGGGGCGCCTCCGAGGTAACTCGGGGTCCCAGAACCCAGTGAGGCAGGGTGCTCACATATCTAGGGACCTCTCCCCAAGAAACCGGTGGCCAGAGTCCAGTAGGGGCGCCGCCGAGGTGACTCGCGTCCCCAAGTCGCCGAGAGCGCCCGGGGTGACCGCGGGGCGGTCCGGAAGTGGGGGCTCGAGGTGTCCGGAGCAGGGGCCGCGGGGGGCGCGCGGAGGTCACTTACGCTGCTGTTCTCGCCCGTCCAGTGCACCATCGCCTGGTTGTGCGTCGCGTCCCCCTTGAGCACGAACGACGTGCTGATGAGCGAGACCTGCGCCCGCGAAGCCGCTCCGGCCACGGGCGCCGCCCGCGTCCGGCGTCCCCGGCCCGCGGCGTGGGCGCCGTCCCCGCCGGGACCCGGAGCGGGACCGAGACCCGGGGCGCCGGGCTCCGCGCCGTGCGCCTGTGTGTCCTCGCCGCCGCCAGGCAGCGCGCGCCCCGCGGGCGTGCTCGGTGGCGCCCGGGTCAGCAGTGCGCGGGGACCCAGGCGCCCGGGCTCGGGGGAGCGCCCCGCCACCCCGCAGGCGGCCAGCAGCAGCAGCAGCAGCAGGAGCGGCCGCGAGCGCGGCGAGCGCGGCGGCGGCGGCGCCCCGGGGCTCGGGGCTCGGGCGGCGGGGCCGGGGCCCTTCGGGGCGAGCGGGGGCCCCCGGTGCGCCATGGTCGCCGAGGGGCGGCGGCGGGGCCGGCGGCGGGGCGGCGCGGGCGAGGGAGACCGCGGCCGGGCGAGCGGGAGGGCGCTGGGGAGCGCGAGCGAGAGCGCAGAGAAAGGAGCCGGCGAGGGGAGGGAGCCGGCGGGAGGAGGGGACTCGCCGCTCCGCCGCCGCCGCCGCCGCCCGCGCAGCCAAGGGCGCACCGCCACCTGCCGGCCGGCCCCGCGCCCGCCGAGCGAGCGCCTTCCCGGCTCAGGGCCTGGGCAGAGGTCCCGAGGAGCCCCGAGCCGAGCCGCAGAGCCCTTTGCTCCCTTCCTCGTTCCTCCCCTGCGCCCGCCCTCCCCTCGGCCCTCTTCCCTTCCGCCCTCCCTTTCTTCCTGTACTCACTGAGCACCTACTCGGGGCCAGGCACAGTTCCAGGCACTGGGGGCACAGGGGTGAACGACAGCCAGGCGCCAGGCCCTGGAGCCGACAGCCTGACCAGGGAGACAGACCGCAGCCCTGCGAACACCTTTACGGACAAAATAACTCCAGAGAGCCAGAACAAGGACAGAGGGGAAGTGGGGAGGTGCACGGGCCTCCGAAGAGCTGACAGTGTAGACAGCACCTAGGGGACTCTCTAGGCACTGCAAAGGCCCTGAGGCTGCCCCCAGCACAACCCACTCGTGGGCAGCCACGCCTGTGCCCTAGGCTGTGCAAGTGTAGTTTCCAACCCCAGAGGCCACCAACCTGGCAGCCTTTGAACGTGAGGACAGGCACCTGGGTGCAGAAGCATTTAGAGGGGTGTGGGGGCAAGGTCCCATCCAGGGCACACACAGCCTGACAGGCCACAGCAGAGAGCCAGAGCCGAGGAAACTGAGCCTCAGAGCCCAGGAAGTCCCTGCCCAAGGTCATGGGCTACTTTAGGTAGATTTCAATAGAACTTTGTTGAGCTCCCACCATGTGCTCCGCATTGGCCTGAGGGAAAATGGGAGACAGGAGGGGGCGCTTCACTGAGGCCAGGCCAGCTTTGCATCCTCAGCTGGCCTGGCAGGTGGGGGGGGGGGGTCAGGGGCAGCCTGCCTCCATCCTTCCCCCAGAGGCCTCTGCATTAGGTAAAAATCCGCAGGCCCAGGGTCTCTGTCATACCTGCCTCCCAGCTGGGTATATTCGCTCCAAAGAGAGAGAGAGAGAGAGAAAGCCAAATGGGGCAAAGGAGCAAAGCCTCAAACATTTGGGAAGGGTAGAGAGTGTGGGGGGTTCCCTCTGACCCCCAAGAGGAGAGGCACCCAGCACCCTGTCTTCTGCTTGCTGGCTCACCCTACCCCCCAGGCTCAACCGGAAGTCATATTCCATGACAGATAGCATCCCTGGGGCCCCTGCTGTCTGTGCCCAGGCTTGGGGGTGGGATGCGGGGGTGTGGGGGTGGCCAGATGTCTAAGAAGTCTCCTCCCCCAGAATGTGCCCTGGCCCTCCCCCTCGGTGGTGTAAATTCCCAACCTGTCAGACAAAACCTCCAGCTCAGGCCCAGGGTCGGGAAGGGAAGCAGGGGCCATCAGCTGTGGGAACCTGTGCTCTGGCACAGGGAGCAGAGAGGAGCAGGCCCCGGTCAGTGCAGGGCTGAGGGAGGCGGGCCGGGGAGCCGGGCAAACAGGGGCCCAGGAAGGAGCTTCCAAGTAAAGCATACAGCAGATCGTGGCTGGCGGGGAAGGCAGGGCCAGCACTCAGAAAAGACGCAACCCAGCTTCGACCCAGTGCCCCAACGGGCCTTCCCAACACCCCAGGCTCCACCTCCCCTCCCAAGCTGTAAAGTAATGCAGCCGCATAGGCTCTGAGCTCTCTCCAGGTCTGTTCACTTGTCTTAATAAAAGGGAGCCCCTAAGCATTGTCCTCAAGAAAAATTGACCGTGACAAGTGACTGAGCACCTACTCTGGGCTGGACACTGTCCCAGGGGCCTACTCTCAAGGGCAGGGGGTGACGTTGCAGGTTACTGTACGTAATTCTCACGACCAGGCTGTGGGGTGCATGCGATGGCCCCCTTTCCACAGTTGAGGAAACAGACTGCCTGAGTTCCCCAGGCCAGAGCAGGTCAGAGACCAGATTTCAGCCCAGGTTTTCTGGCCCCACGGTGGCATCCTTCCCACGGCCCCACGTTACCTGTGGTCTGGGGGCTGGGCTCACAGGCACGCTGCCCCTCGGAGCCTCAGACGGAGCCTCTCCACCACGGGCACATCACCACCACCACCCCAGGCTCAAACTGAGGCCCACGTTATTGGTGACTTGGTGAAGGTCCATGACGGAGTGGGGGAGGGTCCAGACCTGGAATGCGGGTGGAGGGGCGGATGCCTCACCTGTGCTTTTTCCAGAACAGTCGGCAGGCTGCCTCTGTCTGCCCTGATAAGGCTGCAGGGCTTGCAAAAGAGCAGGACTGATTCATCCCTTCTCTGAATCCAAAGCTCAGAGACGTGGTGACTCCCCGAGGTCACTCAGCTCCTGAACATTGCGGGACGCAGGGACACAGTGATGAAGGAGACAGAGTTCCCCGGGTGGGTGAGGAGCTCTGTCCTCGTGCAGACAGGTCCTGAGGAAAGCTCATTTCAGACAGGAGTGAGGACCCCGGAGAAAATAAGGTAGTCACCACATGGAGGTGAGGGGGTCACTAAGGGGCCGGGTAACTGAGCTAGTGGAAGGGGTCGAGGAGTGGGAAGAGCTGTCCCAGTGGGGGTTGGAGCATGAGAGCCACCATCCCCCCCCCAAGACGGTGCAGCCGCTCAGGGAAGGCGGGCAGCGGGCCTGATTTGTATTCACAGACTGGGGCACAGTCGCTGGAGGGTTTAAGCAGGGGAGTGAGACCAGCGACATTTCAGAGCCATCTCTCCAGCCCGGGCGAGGACCAGTGCAGGACGCCACTTAGGAGGCTCCTGTCCAGCTCGAGAGAGGCCTTGGTGGCTGGGCCTGGGCAGGCAGCGAGGGACTTGGGGAGGACTGAGGGAAGCCCACTCCCAGCACCTGCTGGGCCCCTGCGCTCACGCTCACTAGCGACCAAGTCAGGGACTCAGGCGACTTGCGAGCAGGAAGTAAGGAGAGCAGGTGGCAGTCAGGCATCCCGCTGGAAAGAAGCCTGGGGAGACCACAGGGGCAGCATCTGTGCTTCCCCCGGGGCGGCGTGGCAGTGAGCACTGGCGGAGGGCCCGGGTACGCGGATGCTTGGGTCCGGCATCCGTGCTCCGGGTGCATGGGGTAATATCAAACACGCTCCGGGGTTGTAACCTCTGATTATTCACAACAGGAACATCCTAAGATGGGGAAAGCAGCCCCAGCCACCTCCCTCGCTGCCTCCTCGTTCCAGGCTCCACGTGGGGCACTGGGCTCCAGACCCCATCACGCCTCCCCTGCTCGTGGGGAGCCCACAGTGGGACGGGGGAGACGCACGGTAGGCAGTGCCGTCGGGGAGGCAGGTGCTCAGAGAGAACTGCTTGGCTCCCTATGGCAGAGGGAGCCCCCGTCTGGGGCTGAGGGAGGAAGGCTGCTCAGAGGGGACACCCTTCAACTGATCCTTCAGGAAGCAGTAAAAATGGGATTAGGACTTGAGCCTACTCTGGGCCATGGCTTGTTCTAGAAGGAAGACCTCATTGACCCTCACATCCATCTAGTACCTATATATAGCATCTACACACAGACTGGGCACTGTTTTCCCCATTTTGAAGATGAAGGTGAAGGCACACTGGGGTTCAGTAATTTATCCGAAGGATTCAAAGGGACACGTCCCCATGTGCCAGCTGGGTGTCCTACGGGAGAACTCGTCCCCTCTCTGCTTCTGCAATCGCCCCACCAGCACTGCCCGGACTCGGTGGTTCTCTGCGGGGCGTCCCTGGACCAGCAGCATCAGCGTTAATGGGAACTGGTTAGAAATGCCGACTCCTGGGCCCCACCCCAGACCCGCCGAGCCAGAAACTCGGAGATGGGGCCTCAGGATCTGTGTTTCAATGCTCCCCATGGTGGTTCTGACATGCCCCCAAGTTCGAGAGCTACTGTGCTAACCCAGTGGTTCTGGGCCTGGGCTCCTGTGAGAACCATGTGGGAGAACTTCAGAAAAATGCCAATGACCTCTTGACCTCCCCCAAACTTGCTGGGCAGTTCCACGAGCAGCAAGCATGAGCCACTGACCCCGCACAGCTTTTTATAAGGATCCTTGAAAGACTAGATGCCAAGTGCCTGGCACATGGTCGGACCCACAAAACGGAGATTTCCCTGGTTGGTGAGTGGGGGTCCCACTGAGCCCCAGTCCAAACCTTTTAGCTTCAAGATCCAGACTGGCTTCCTCATCCCACAGTGATGTCCCCCACCCAAAAAGGAGGAGAAGTACTTCTCTCCAACTTTTAATCAGACCACTTACTCATTAAAAGTCTCAGGCTTTTTTAAATTATTGAAGGTCTCTAGTGATAACATTTTAATTTATCTTTATAAATGGGACAAAGCTCAGCTTGCGCAATTGCCCACACGGGCACGATTCAGAGACGGTCAAGGAACCCATGAGCGATGCTCTCGGGGCTGCTGCGGGAGCCAGCAGGAGGAGACTGAGGAGACAGGTGGTAGGGTGCCAGACTCTACAGAGGGGAGCCTCTCCCCTGCGCTGTGCCCCTGGCCTGGCCTCCAGCAAAACTAAGAAGTCTGCACCTGCTTGGTGGGGGGTGGGGAAACTGCCGGTGGGGGGGGGGGGGGCCTGCCAGATGTAGGGAGAGCTGCCAGGTGCAGGGGGCTGCCAGGTGAGGAGAGGAAGCTGCAGGGGTGGGGGGTGGGGAACCTGTCAGGTGGAGGGGGAAAGCTGCCAGGTTAGGAAGGGGGGGCTGTTAGGTGTGGGGGGATCTGGGGGGATGCTGCCAGATGTTGGGGGAAAGCTGCCGGCACAGGGGTAAGCTGCAGGGTGGGGGTAGGGAAGCTGCCAGGTGCGGGGGGGTGGTGGGCTGCGGTGCCTCTCAGAGGAGTCTCCTAATGACTTGCAAGCAAATGACAAGGGGTTGGAAGTGGTGGCTTGCAGGAGAAAGATCAAGCACAGCGATCTTGTTATCAGGTTGTCAAGGGGAAGGAGCAAAGCGACAGGGAGGGCTGCTCAGGATATTCATGCGGGCCAGGAGCAGAAGCGTGATCTGGAGGCCGAACGGAAATGTGTCCTGATGGAGAAGGAAGAAAAGGCCACACAGTGAGACAGGGGTCTGGCTGCTCCACTTCTCTAGAGGGAGGGAGACAGGGCAGAAGACGGTGGCAGTTCTGTGGATGGGACATCCTACAGTGTGGCGGGGGTGGTGGCTGCGGCCACTTCTTGGTGGAGGCAGGGGTTTCTTTGCCCCGGAGCACCACGGCGTGGGCCGGCCAAACCCCGGATGTGCGAGAGGCTCACCAAGCAGGAGGCCGGGACCGGGCAGAGACCAGGACGGCCCCGGTTGCTCCCCCATGGCATAGCTGATGCAATGCAGCCGGTTGGTGTCTCTTCCATTCACTGGGTGTTCACAGAGCACCTATCACACGCCTGGCTCGAGGCCCCAGGGAGACAGCAGGGAACAAATCAATGCCTGGAAGGGTAAACAGGTGTAGAGAGCGGGAGAGGGCTCCTGGCGGAGGTCCAGCATGGGTAATGACCTGGGGGAAGGCAGCGTGGGGGACAGGTGAGGACCTGGACACAGAGCTTCAGGGGGCCAGAGTGCAGGCGAGGGGTGGGTAGGGCAGCAACAACTGGGGCGTCCTGGTCCCTGGAGCATCTAGTGTGGTGTTAGGGTCCACGGGATGACCAGAACAAGGGACCGGCCATGGGGAGCTCAGCCATAGTGATGGAGGCAGGCGGGTCAACACGGCAGGGCGTCTGTCCGGAGTTGGTGATGCTTCCCCAGCGTCCTCTGCCCCGGGGCGCTTTGCAATGTCACCCTGCTGGCCCCTGCGTTGACTGGGGGATGGGCTTCATCATCACCTCCTTCTCCCAGAAGAAGAAACAGAGGCACAGCACAGAAAGGCAGAGGGGCTCACCAAGGTTCCACCCACAGCAAGGGGGGGTCAGCGGGCTGTGACCCCAAGCATGTGGCTAAAGAACCCGGCAAGGGGTGGGGCAGGCCTGGGGCGCCCTCCTCTCTGCCAGGCCCCTCTGCCTTGCCTTCCACGTGCATCCAACCTCCCCAACCCTGCGAAGCTGGGACGAGGCTGGGATGATTATCGACTCCACTGACATCCACTGAGATGGGGGCTCCCAGAGTGACAGTGACCCACCGACCCCCGTGGCAGGTAGGCACAGGCAGGGGGGCCTGCCCCGAGCCCCACTGCTCCCCACCTGTGTACATACAT
Source organism: Callorhinus ursinus (assembly GCF_003265705.2). Classification (NCBI taxonomy): domain Eukaryota; kingdom Metazoa; phylum Chordata; class Mammalia; order Carnivora; family Otariidae; genus Callorhinus; species Callorhinus ursinus. Next base: position 4,044,486 of record NW_027397066.1, read on the forward strand.
AAAGCACTGTGGGGACAGAGAGTGGGGCAGGGACCAGCTCTGACCAGTGCAGGCACCACCCCTCTTACTGGGAAGCAATGTGGCTGAGAAGTTAGCCCTCAGCTCCTTGGAGACTTACGGTACTTGGTCATCTGATGTGCACCAGGGAAGGCCCTGGAAAGTAAGTGGCCCTCATGGGCCCTGGGAAGAGGGATTCCCCATCAGTTTGCAGGGGCCAGAGCCCACTTTGGTCACTCCAGCGGGCAGGGCAGAGGAAAGGAGGGCTAGACTTAGGAGGGGCATACAACCAGCCAGAAACCGTCCCTGGGGATTCCCGGGAGCTGGGAAAGGGGGCGGCGGCCAGGAGCCTCTCCAAATGCACAGGCCCTGGCCCAGCAGGAGTCTGTGAGGGACGGGATGAAAGAGGCATACGATCAGCTCTGGTGGGCCCCGCTTCTCCTCAGACTCACCCCTGAGGCTGAAGGCAGGCTCCCCCCGTGCATCATACACCACGGTTCATTGGAACTGGCGGCGGGAGGGCAGCATCCACCAATTACTTCCCATGGGCCAAGCGTGTTGGTGCATAGTTATTCCGATTTCAAGAGCCAGGCATCTGAGGCCCAGAGAGGCTAAGTAACTTGTGCTGGAGCACACAGCGAGCGAGTGGTGGATCTGCAGGGCTGGGGCCACTGGTCATGTTTCAGGAGTGGCTTGAGGCCCCAGAGGCGGGGTCCTCCAGCACCTGCCATGGTCACTGTGGGGTGGGCACACGCCGGGGGGCCGACAAGCTCACAGTGGGGGTCGGGAGCGAGGCTGGGGCCTGAATGCAGGTCCTGGCCCTGCAGGTCCCTGGGTAAGTCACCAAGAGTCTTTGTGCCTCAGTCTCCCCACATCCACCGAGAACGGAAATGGCACCTGAGTCACGGGCTGTGGGGCAGGGTGAGGAGTGTCTGTACAAAGCTCAGAAGAGCACCTGGACTGCACTGACGGAAGGTCGTCCCAGGGGACAGTGACAGAATAACCCGCCATAGGCCCATCGACGGGACACACATCTCATCCATCGCTGAGGTAATGACCCATGACCGTCCCCCCAGAAGTCTTCCGCCATCCCCCAAGTGCCGGGCTGGGGTGCGGTGTGTCTTCATTCATAGGGCGAGGCCCGGGGGCTAAGCAGGAGGTCCCACGGATGCTGGGGGGCAGGCAGCCCGAGGGAGGTACCGCCCCCTGTCAGCAGCGCCAAGGCCCCAGCAAGCACACGCCTCCGTCTCTGGCAGCCGTGTGCTCTGGGCCTCAGTTTCCCCACCTGTAAAATGAGGGGAAGGACAACATTACAACTTCCTCAGGACATGAGCCCCATGACATGCTCCCCAGAAGCACATCTGTGGTCTAAGCCCCATGGCTGGCTCACCACCCCTCTTACCGATTCACGTGGCACGTGCGTACGGAGGATGGAAAAGTTCTGCGATTTGACAATCTGTTTGACGTTGACTAATTCAGTTTCTCCCCCCACCTTTTTGACCCTGTAGTTCTTTCCTCCCGCTTACCGGCACGAGCACCCAGGAGAACGCAGGCTATTATGGAAATATGTGCTGAGTACGGCGGAAGGAAGAAGGGAGAATTTATTCTGCCTGAGGTGTTGGCAAAGAGAAAAATACATTTGAGCAGGTCTTGAATGATGAGCCAGGACCTGGATGAAGTAAAACACTAAGTGTAGGACCTGCAAGGGACAAAGGACAAAGGTCCACCACCCACACAGGGAGGGGCAAGCAGCCTGGCCATGCAGGACAAGACTGTAAGACTCGGGGGGAAGCCAGGCCCAAAAGCTCCAGGCTTGTGCCTTCTTCCAAGGTGAAAGAGAACCTTCCAGGGCTTTGAAGAACAGGAATGACACGATAAGATTTGTGTTTCAGAATGATAATTCTGGCAGCTCCTGAAAGCCAAAGCTTGGAAAAGAGACAGGGAGGCCGGCCGGGGGCCATGGCATCGGTCCAGGTGAGAGATGATGAGATGTGAGCAAGCACAGTGGGGAGGAGGAAAGGGAGGTGGGCCCCTCCCGTGCAAGTCTCTCTAAAGAGACTCAAAAGCATCTGGGACAACAGCAATGCCACTGCACAGTTAGGGATCAAATTCAAAGAAGGTGGATGCTCAGCTTTGGACATGTTGCCTCCAAGGTGTCTGTGGGGCATCCTGGAGCTGTGAGTCAGGCTAGGCTAGGCTAGGCTGCAGTAACAAATAAACCCCAAATCTCACTGGGATAAATACCCCAAGAAAGGTGCATTGCTCTCATTCAAAAAGTCTGATGCGGGTCAGGCACCTCCCCCTCCAACTTGTAGCTCTGCCATCTGGAACATCTAGCCTGCAAGGCCATTGTGGCAGAGGAGAAAGCTGGAGAACCACACAGGATATTTTGTGGGATTGGACCTGGGAGTCACCCGCCATCACTCATGGCCCATCAGCCAGAGCGCGGGTTCCCAGCCTGACCTAGCTGAAGGGAGCCTGGCAGATACAGGAACACAGGGACATTTGGTGGCACACCGGCAGGGAGGCTCCAGGGGCCTTGGGAAATGGAGCCCAGGACAGAATCAGGGCTGGAAACACAAATCTGGACGTGACTACAGAACGAGATCACCCAGAGGGGAAAAAACAGAGAAGGAAGAAAGAGGAGATACAAAATTCCATTAATCCCTCTGAGTTTGTATTTAGGAATTCCCACAGGATGACTCAAGACAGAGTCCAAAATCTCATTTCCAAGTATCCAATTATTTGTTGTCACGTGGACAAAGCATCCAGAGTCTTTCCTGAATTTTTCAGGTTCCACATGGCACCTTGGCATAGCACAGACAGCAAAGTGTCTAAGTACCATGCCGGTCTGCAACGTTCCCCCTGTGTAAGGCCAAGGGCCCCAGGGTTACAGATTTCTCTGGAGGAGAAGTTTTCAGAGCTTTCCATTTTAATAAATATTCTGAAAGAGAATTCACAGTATGCTTGCCTCTGAAATTCATTTCAGAAATCAAAATTTTTGCTACCGAACTATTTTCCACAAATTATATTTGATTGAAATCATGTTTTGAGGGATTTCAGCTTGGAGATTGATTAAAACTCATTGTTTTCCCTTGAAAGGGTTATTGTCTTAATTAAGACTAACAGAGAAACATGGGATACTTCTTCAACATGGATCTTGCAAGGCCCTTTCCTGAGGTTGTTGTCCCACTCTGAGACTATGAGGGTCAAACACTGGGGCCACATCAGTTTTTGTTCTCTACTTTGCCTTAGAGCACAGCACAGTGCTGGGCACACAGTAGGTACTTAATAAATACTGGATGGATGGATGGATGGACGGACGGATGGATGGATGGATGGACGGACCAAAGGAAGGAGAGAAGGATGGATGGATGGAAGGAAGGATAATGGATGGATGGATGGATGGATGGATGATGGATGGATGGATGGATGAAGGATGGATGGCTGAAGGATGGACGGATGGATGGATGGATGGACCAAAGGAAGGAGAGAAGGATGGATGGATGGAAGGAAGGATAATGGATGGATGGATGGATGGATGGATGAAGGATGGATGGCTGAAGGATGGATGGATGGATGGAAGGATAATGGATGGATGGATGATGGATGGATGGAAAGAAGATGGATGGATGGATGGATGGATTGATAGAAGGATGAAAAGAAGACGGATAGATGGAAGGACGGATGATGGATCTGCTGCACTGAAAATTCCTAGGGATTCAGACTTCTAAACAACAACTGCTGAAGCAATTTGGCAGAGGGAAAGAGCACTGGATTGGGAGTCAGGAGGGCCAGGTTCCAGTATCCACTCTCTACTGACTGAGCTTCAAGAACTTGGGAAAAATCCCTTTCCCTGTGGGCACTGCCATTTTCTTCCTCTGCTAAATGAAGGCTCCTCTACCCCAACCAACACTTACAGCCTCATGTACAGCCATTTCTCCCCTTCCTCTATCCCTCCAAGCACCCTCAGATCTGCCCCACGTTCCCAGTCACAAATGCACTCTGGGGAGGCAGAACTTTGACACGTGGCCAAGTGAGGAGTTTGGCAAATGCTCTTTCCAAAAATCAATTATAAAACTGCACAAATTGACAAAAGCATCCATTTCCACATGCTGGAAATCATCCAAGAGCATGCAACCATCTTAGAAGTGTTCATGCTTGAAAAGTGCTGCCCTTCAGGCAAGGGTAGCCATGGGCACAGCAGCCGCAATGCCAGAGCTGAAGGGACTCACTCAAGTCGGACCAATGGATGACACCCCTGCCTAGCAGCAGTCACAGTGGAAATGATCATCTTGGATGCCTCTGGAAATGGCCCAAGCCAGCCACAGGCTCCTAGCTGACTCTAAGGCCATGCGTACTCACATAAGAAACATGAGCAACCCAGTGAAAAGCAAAAGCCAGGCAGATTTGAAAATGCCTAAATTTTGAATGTGCTCCTCTACCCACACAAAGGTCTTTGATAGCCAATAGAAGGTTTACTAACGCAAGCTATTTGAGAATACCTCTGATCAAATACTGGCTGATCCCTAAGCTAGGCAGACACAGGGGTACAAAAGCCATAAGTTAAAAATTAAAATTAAAAATTAAAAAAAGAAAAAACAGCACCAGCAGCTACACACAGCAAGGGAGATAAATTTCAAAGATTTAGCCCAGGTACGTCACTTCAAAAAACAGACAAATGAACAAGAAAAATCAGAAATAACCTCTAGAAGAAAATAAAAATCCAGAGTTGATGTGTCCAGTTTTTAACCCAAAAAAATGTGAGAAATACAAAGAAACAGGAAAATATGACCTATAGTCGGGGGGACAAAAAAAGAGCATTCTTCCATCTTCAGAGGTCCCCAGAAGTTGAATTTGGTAATGAAAGACTTCAAAGCAACTGTTTTATATACACACACACATATGCAAAGAATTAAAGAGAAGTAGGACAATAATAAATCAACAAATAGAGATTTTCTAAAAGGAAAAAGAAATAATAATGTATCAAATGGAAAGTCTGGAGTTGAAGAATGCAATAATGATGAAAGTTCACTGGAGAGGCTCAGGGGCAGACTTGACATAGCAGAAGAATGCATGAACTTGAGGACAGAGTAATGAAAATTATCCACTATGACAAAGAGAGAGAAAACAATGACTGAGCAAAACTGAACAGAGCCTCAAAGACACGTAGAACAACATCAAGCACAACAGTATGTATAATGTGAATCCCAAAAGAAAGAGAGAAAGGGGCTAAAAAATAAACCATGAGGAATAATAGCCAATATGTTTCCAGATCGATGAATAACTTTACATCAAACATCCAAGAAACTAAACAAATCCCAAGTAGGTTAAATACAAAGAGATACACACCTATACATATCATAAAACTTTTGAAAGACAAAGAGAAAACCATGAAAGAAGCAGGAGAAAACCAACTCTTCGTGTATTGGGAAACAACATAACAATATGATTAACAGGTGGCTTTTCATCAGGAAAAAAAAAAAAAACAGCAGAAGGCACTGGAATGACACATTCAAAGTGCTAAAAGGAAAAAAAAAAACAACTGTGAACAAAAAATTCTATATCCAGCAAAACTATCCTCCAAAACTAAAGGTGAAATAAAGACATTCTCAGATAAACAAAGATCGATAATGTATTGTTAGCAAACTCACCTTGTGAGAAACACTAAAGGGAAGTCCATTAGGCTGAAAGGAACTGGCACCAGATGATTACTTAAATCCACGAGAAGAAATAAAAAGCAGCAGAACTGGTAAATATGAGGGTTAATATAAAATACTCTAAAAATACATTTTTCTTGCTGGCGGCATCACAATTCCGGACTTCCAGCTCTATTACAAAGCTGTCATCATCAAGACAGTATGGTACTGGCACAAAAACAGACGCATAGATCAATGGAACAGAATCGAGAGCCCAGAAATGGACCCTCAACTCTATGGTCAACTCATCTTTGACAAAGCAGGAAAGAATGTCCAATGGCAAAAAGTCTCTTCAACAAATGGTGTTGGGAAAATTGGACAGCCCCATGCAGAAGAATGAAACTGGACCATTTCCTTACACCACACACAAAAATAGACTCCAAATGGTTGAAAGACCTAAACGTGAGAAAGTAGTCCATCAAAATCCTAAAGGAGAACACAGGCAGCAACCTCTTCGACCTCAGCCGCAGCAACTTCTTCCTAGAAACATCACCAAAGGCACGGGAAGCCAGGGCAAAAATGAACTATTGGGATTTCATCAAGATAAAAAGCTTTTGCACAGCAAAAGAAACAGTCCACAAAACCAAAAGACAACCGACAGAATGGGAGAAAATATTTGCAAATGACATATCAGATAAAGGGCTAGTATCCAAAATCTATAAAGAACTTATCAAACTCAACACCCAAAGAACAAATAATCCAATCAAGAAATGGGCAGAAGACATGAACAGACATTTTTCCAAAGAAGACATCCAAATGGCCAACAGACACATGAAAAAGTGCTCAACATCGCTCGGCATCAGGGAAATCCAAATCAAAACCTCAATGAGATACCACCTCACACCCGTCAGAATGGCTAAAATTAACAAGTCAGGGAACGACAGATGTTGGCGGGGATGTGGAGAAAGGGGAACCCTCCTACACTGTTGGTGGGAATGCAAGCTGGGGCAACCCCTCTGGAAAACAGTATGGAGGTTCCTCAAACAGCTGAAATTAGAGCTACCATTCGATCCAGCAATTGCACTACTGGGTATTTACCCCAAAGATACAAATGTAGGGACCCGAAGGCGTACGTGCACCCCAATGTTTATAGCGGCAATGTCCACAATAGCCAAACTGTGGAAAGAGCCAAGATGTCCATCGACAGATGAATGGATAAAGAAGAGGTGGTATATATACACAATGGAATATTATGCAGCCATCAAAAGGAATGAGATCTTGCCATTTGCAACGACTTGGATGGAACTGGAGGGTGTTATGCTGAGTGAAATAAGTCAATCAGAGAAAGACATGTATCATATGACCTCACTGATATGAGGAATTCTTAATCTCAGGAACAAACTGAGGGTTGCTGGAGTGGTCGGGGGTGGGAGGGATGGGGTGGCTGGGTGATAGACACTGGGGAGGGTATGTGCTATGGTGAGCGCTGTGAATTGTGTAAGACTGTTGAGTCACAGATCTGTACTTCTGAAACAAATAACGCAACATATGTTAAGAAAAAAGAAAAAGAAGAAGATAGCAGGAGAGGAAGAATGAAGGGGAGTAAGTCAGAGGGGGAGACGAACCAGGAGAGATGATGGACTCTGAAAAACAAACTGAGGTTTCTAGAGGGGAGGAGGGTAGGGGGATGGGTTAGCCTGGTGATGGGTATTAAAGAGGGCACATTCTGCACGGAGCACTGGGTGTTATGAACAAACAATGAATCATGGAACACTACACCAAAACAAATGATGTAATATATGGTGATTAACATAACAATAAAAAAATTTTTTAATATTTAAAAAATACATTTTTCTTAATTTTTCTCTTATATTCTTTAAAAGACATAAGCAGTAATTATAACTCTGTACTGTTGGGTTTATAGCATTAAAAGACACAAGATGTATGGCAATGACAGCACAAGGAAGGGGGAAGGATGGAGCGCACTTTCCACATTTGACCAGAAGGAAGCTAGTGTTGATCCGAAGTGGACTGAGACAAGCTCAAATGTATTTCTGCAGTCCCTAGAACAACCACTAAGAAAATCATCCACAGTAAAAGAGCCAAGATGTCCATCGACAGATGAATGGATAAAGAAGATGTGTATATATACAATGGAATATTATGCAGCCATCAAAAGGAATGAGATCTTGCCATTTGCAACGACTTGGATGGAACTGGAGGGTGTTATGCTGAGCGAAATAAGTCAATCAGAGAAAGACATGTATCATATGACCTCACTGATATGAGGAATTCTTAATCTCAGGAAACAAACTGAGGGTTGCTGGAGTGGTGGGGGGTGGGAGGGATGGGGTGGCTGGGTGATAGACATTGGGGAGGGTATGTGCTATGGTGAGCGCTGTGAATTGTGCAAGACTGTTGAATCACAGATCTGTACTTCTGAAACAAATAATACAATATATGTTTAAATAAAAAAGAAGAAGAAGAAGAAGATAGCAGGAGGGGAAGAATGAAGGGGGAGAAATCGGAGGAGGAGACGAACCATGAGAGACTATGGACTCTGAAAAACAAACTGAGGGTTCTAGAGGGGAGGGGGTGGGGGGATGGGTTAGCCTGGTGATGGGTATTAAGGAGGGCACGTTCTGCATGGAGCACTGGGTGTTATACACAAACAATGAATCATGGAACACTACATAAGAAACTAATGATGTAATGTACGGTGATTAACATAACAATAAAAAATTTTAAAAAATAAAATAAAATAAACCATAACACTTGGAAAAAAAAAAGAAAATCATCCACAGTATATGGTTTTTTACAAGAGGAATTAAAAGGGGACACTAAAAACATTTAGCACAAAGGAAAACAGTAAAGGAGAATCAGAAGAACAAGACAACAACAATAAAAAAAAAAACCCTCAGGCGACATGGAGAAAACAGCACAATGGAAAATGTCAATATCATGTAATAGAAATTTTAATTTAATTAGTTAAAGTAAATTAATTTAAATTTTAATTAAATGTGAATAGTTTACATGCTTGAATCAAAAGGCAGAGATTGTCAGACTGGGTAAATAAGCAAGATATGAATGCACACTAGCTACCAGAGACAAATCTTAGATTCAAAGATGCAAGCCAGCGGGTTAAAAGTAAAAGGATGGGACAAAGATACACTGTGAAAGCAACCACCAGAGGAGAGCTGGGAGTGACCACCTTGATAACAGATGAAACAAATGTTAAGACAAGAAATATCACTAGAGGCAAAGAGGGACATCTCATAATGGTAGAGGGGTCAGTCTATGGGGAAAATATAAAAATTATAAATGTACACACCCCTCAGAGCCTCGAAATACATGAAGCAAAAACTAAACAGAATTAAAAGGAGAAACAGACAGTTTGACAACAGCATCAGAAGAGGTGTTGATACCCCACTTCTGATGATTGGTAGAACAACTAGATTTTAAAAATCAGCAAAGGGAGTGCCTGGGTGGCTCAGTCGTTGAGCGTCTGCCTTCAGCTCAGGTCATGATCCCGGGGTCCTGGGATCGAGCCCCGCATCAGGCTCCCTGCTCAGCGGGAAGCCTGCTTCTCCCTCTCCCGCTCCCCCTGCTTGTGTTCCCTCTCTCTGTGTGTCTCTCTCTGTCAAATAAATAAAATCTTATAAAAATTTTAACAACAAAATAAAAATCAGCAAAGATGCGGAAAACTGGAGGACCCAATCATACAACCAGCAGACCCAGTGACTTTGGGACACGCCTTCTTTCCAAGCACACATGGAACATTCTCCAGGACACACCATGTACCAGGCCATAAAACAAGCCTCAATAAACATAAAAAGACTGAATTCACAGTAAGCATGATCTCTGACCACAATGGAATTCAATTAGACATTAACAACAGAAAGATCCATAAAGCCCAAAATATTTCAAAATTGCCCAACACATTTCTGAGTAACTCAAGGGTCGAGGAAGAAGTCACAAGAGAATTAGAGAATATTTTGAAATAGGTGAAAATCCCTGCAATATACAAAAATGTGTGGCGTGCAGTCAACACCATGCCTAGCAGGGAGTTTGTAACTTTAAACGCCTACGTCAGAAAAAAGAATGGTCTTAAATAATCAAAGTTTCCACCTAAAGAAGCTAGAAAACAAAGAGCAAACTAAGCCCAAAGCACGCCAAAGAAAGCAAATAAGAAATATGAGACCATACATCAGTGAGATAGAAAACAAAGGAGTGAGAGAGAAAAATCAATAAAACCGAAAGCTGGTTCTTTAAAAAGGTAAAAAAAAAAAAAATTGACAGACTTTTAGCTAGACAGAAAAAAAACAATAGAGACACAAAAATTCCTGAAATCAAGTATGAAAAAAGTGGCATCATCACCAACCACCCTGAAATGAAAGAGATTATAAAGGAACACCATGAATGACACCAACAAAACACACAACGTAGATAAATGGACATGTTCCTAGAAATACACAAGTTACCAAGCTGACTCAAGATGAAACATGAAATCTAAACAGAGCTGCAAAGAAGAAATGGAATTAGGAATTTAAAATCTTCCCACAAGAAAGGCCCAGACCCACTTGGCTTCACTAGTGAATTCTACCATTTAAAGAAGAACACCAATCCTTCACAAACTCTCTGAGAAAATGGAGGGGGGTAGGTAACACTTCCCAATTCATTTATTCCTTGTTAAATTGAAACAAAAATCCTTAAAATATCGGCAAATGGAATCCATCAACATGGAAAAGTGATTCTACACCATCACCTGATGGGATCTATCCCAGGAAAGCAAGGGTGGTTTAACATCCAAATATCAATTAATGTAATGTACCATATTAACAGAACAAAGAGGGGGAAATCACACGATTATGTTGCAGAAAAAGCCTTTGGAAAAAAATCAGTATCCATTGATGATAAAAATTCTCAACAAACTAGTAGAAGAAAGGAACTTCTCAGACCGGCAGAAGACAATGCAAATATCCACAGCTGCAGCTACCACTGATGTTTGTGAAAGACAAACAATGCTTTCCCCCCTGAGATCAGAAAGAAGCAAGCATGTCTGCTCTTACCACTTTTATTCACAGATTCTCACCAGGGCAATAAGGCAAAGTAATCATCAAAAGCATCCAGATTCAAAGACATCAAACTATCTTTGTTCACAAATGACATGGTTCTTTACATAGAAAATCCCCAGAGACCCATAAAGACACAATAATAGAACCAATAAACAAATTTAGCAAGACCGCATGTTATACAAGATCAATATGTAAAAATCAACTGTATTTGTATATACTAGCAACAAAAATCCAAAAATGAAATTAACGTATCAATTCCATTCACAGTAGCATCAGATAGAGTAAAATGCTTAGGAATAATTTTAACAAATGAGGTGCAAGACCTACACTGAAGTCTACCAATGTCGCCGAGGGAAATTAAAGATGATATAACTAAATGCAGAAACATTCCATGTTCATGGATTGGAAGACTCAATATGGCAGTTCTCCACAAATTGATCTATAAGTTGAATGTAATCCTCATCAAAATCTCATTGGGTTTTTTAGTAGAAATTGGTAAGCTGATTTTAAATTTTATATGGAAATGCAAAAGAACTAGAATTGCCCAATGTTTAAAAAGAAGAACAGGGATGCCTGGAAGGCTCAGTCGGATAAGCATCTGACTCTTGATTTCAGCTCAGGTCATGATCTCAGGGTTGTGAGATTGAGCCCCACATTGGTTTCCATGCTCAGCATGGAGTCTGCTTGAGATTCTCTCTTCCTCTTCCTCTGCCCCTCCCCCTGCTCTCTCTCTCTCTAACAAATAAATAGATAAATAAAATCCTTTTTAAAAAAAGATTTAAAAAGAAGAAAAAAGTTGGGAGACTTACACTACCTGATCTCAAACTTACAGTCAAGCTTCAGCTATCAAGAGAGGGAGGCATTTGTGGGAGGACAGATGTATAGACCAATAGTACAGAATGAAAAGTCCAGGAACAAACCCTTACAGCTAAGGGTAATAGATTGTTAACAAAGGTGCTAAGAGACTTCGATGAGGTGAAGGAAAGTCTTAGATCCAGAATATATAAACTCTTAAAACTTAAGAAGAAGACAGGGGGTGGGAAAAAAGCCATTGAAAAATGGGCAAAAGAAATGAACAAACATTCCACCAAGGAAGACAGACAAATGGTCAAGCACATGAAAGGATGTTCAACACTGTTAGTCACTGGGGACATGCAAATCAAAACCACAGGGACAGAGCACTGCACGCCCACTCAGGGGCCACAACGAAGGACAGGTAGAAAGGACTAAGAGCTGGAACCACGCACTCCACTGTAGGAACGTCCAGTGGCACCACCACTCTGGAAACAAGTTGATGGTTTCTGAAAAAGTTCACGTGAGCTCTATGCAACCCTCCACATCTTGGAGCCTCGTGCTCCTTGTCAGTGAGATCGACTTGAGGATAGCAGTGCCCACTTCACGGGGACGTAAGCAACTCCCACTCTTTCCAAGAATCCACCCAAGAGACTCAGAACCTGCGTCCACACAAAGATATGCCCATGGCTGTTCATGGCAGCAACATTCATAACAGTCCCAACCTGGAAACTCTCCCAACGTCCACAACTGAAAACGGATAAATAAAATGTGACAGACGCATGCAAGAAACACTGTTTTACTGAAAAATGAATGACTAACTAATCATGCCACAACATGCAGGAACCTCAAACACACACCAAGCCAAAGAAAGCCAGACTCGAAGTACCACATATCACGTGTCTACATACTGTATTTATTTGCAATGTGCAGAAAAGGCAAATGCATAGAACCTGAGAGCAGATCGGCGGCTGCCTCCGGTGGGGGTGGGGCATGGCCACCAAAGGGCACAGGCTGGGAGACCAGGGGTCAAGAGATGGTTGCATAAATCTGTAAGTGTCCTGAAAGTCACCAAGTGGCTTACAACAGGTGGATTTTATGATGTGTGAATTATACTCAATAAGTCTGTTTTTAAGACAGAAAGAAATGTGCTTCAGTGGGACTTCCATCTTCCAGCCTTCATGCCCTCACCTACCACGTCTGGGGCACCTTTGCTGTGCTACTTGTACCAGCTGCTGGTCCAAGGTGAGATGGCAGGTGACCGAGAGGTAAGCGTTTCTCACCTCGCCCTCGTCACCCTCATCAGCCCCACAATGTCCCTCTGAGGTAGGTATTGCTCTCGTCATCCCCATTGTGTGGATGGAGAGACTGAGGCTCAGAGAGGCTGTACCCGCTGTGGAAAGTAAGAGAGTAACAGTCTGGGTCAAGCCCAGCCCACACTCCCATCCCCTTCCCTCTGCCCTCAAGGAGCTCACCATCCTCCCCCTTCTCCCCCAGCTTGGGCCCAGCTTGTCACTGCAGAGCCAACCTAAAAGCCTCTGCCCTGGGAGCTCCCCGCCCTCCCACTGGGTGACAGACCCCCCCACACACACACCTTTGCTCCTTGTGCCTTTGCGCACATGCTCCCTCACTGGGCGTGTGGAGCAGGATTCCCACTCTCACAGCCTCCTGCCCTGAGCTTCCTCCTTCCCTACAGCACAGCTCCCACTCAGAGGGGCACCCCTTCGTGTCTTGGCCTGATTCTTGGTGTGCCTGTCCTCCCTGCCCCACTAGACCTTGAGGGCTGGTCTATGGAGTGGAGTCTATAATGGGTTGACTCATGTCCCCCCAAAAGACATGTCCAAGTCCTAACTCCCAGAACCTGTGAATATGACTTACTGGGAAGGAGGGTCTTTGCAGATGGACTTAGTCAAGGATCTCGAGATGAAGTCTTCCCAGATTCAGGATGGGCACTAAATCCAATGACTAATCTCCTTATAAGAGACAGAAAAGAAGACACAGAGGGGAAGACCATGTGAAAATGCAGGCAGAGATCAGGTGACATGTCTACAAGCCAAGGAACACCAAGGATTGCCAGAAGCCACCAGAAGCTGGGAGAGACACCTGGACAAATTCCTCCTTCAGAGCCTCCAAAAAGAGCCAACCCTGCCAACACCTTGATTTTGGACTTCTGGCCTCCAAAACTCTGAGAGCATAACTTCCAGTTTGTGCTCATTTGTTATGGCAACCGTAGAAAACTCACACAGTGTGTGTGTGTGTGTGTGTGTGTGTGTGTGTGTGTGTGTGTGTGGAGGGGTGCCTGAGTGGGTGTGTGTGGAGGGGTGCCTGAGTGGCTCAGTCAGTTGGGCATCCAACTCTTGATTTCAGTTCAGGTCACTATCTCAGGGTCATGAGATGGAGTCTCACATTGGGCTCTGCACTGAGTGTGGCGCCTGCTTAAGATTTTCTCTCTCCCTCCCCCTCCTCACACACACACTCTCTCTCTCTCTCTCTTAAAAAACACACACACACAAGGTCCATGCCCTGTTCACTGTACTGACAGTCCCAGCACAGGGCTGGCCCCATCTGGATGAACCAGAAGCATGTCTGAGTCAAAACCTCCTTGCCTCTCTGATTCATCACCTGGAGCCCCTCCCTGACATGCTCAGAGCAGTCTGAGGATTGGTTTTATCTTTTCTAGAAACTCTGATGCCGCAGCAGCAATCCACTGGACTCCATCTGCCTTTCTTTATGGCAAGCACCTTGCCATGTTTAGAGCAAGAGGCTCTTGTCATCCCTATAAAACAGTACAGGAGAGAGACCACTTAGAACGAATCCCCTGAGATCAGAAATCAAATGTCCTGGTAGGTAGTAGGGACAAGTGGGAAAGGGCTTTGAAACAACATTGAGCAAAAACAGAGACACAAAAGGGCTTTTGGAGCCGAACACTCTCCTTCGTGCTCCAGGTGCAGGTGACACAGGTGTGTTCAGGCTGAGAGAACACAGAGTGTGTCCTCCCCATATGTGCCCTTCTGAGTGTGTAGGTGTTAGTGCCACAAGAAGTTTTACAAGTGGAGCCAAGAATTATGAACATCAACTTATTTCACCCTAATGCAACAAAACTTTAGATAAAATTGGAACAAAGTGCTGACTTTTAGGACCAGCTAAACATAAGTCAAGGCTTACAGGGGCGTGTTTCCTGGGGTGATTTTTCCAACAAAGTCCTGTGAGAGCATGATACAATGTCCCTCGTGTCCTTTTTCCTTGAGAGCCCCACTGTGATGCTGAATTTTATGTGTCACCTGGACTTGGCCGCCAGATGCCCAGATAGCTGGTTAAGCATTCTTTCCAAGTGTGTCTGCGAGGGAATTTCCAGAAGAGATTAGCATCTGGATTGGCAGACTGAAGAAAGCAGATGGGTGAGCCTCGTCCAATCCAGTGGAGGCCCGGACAGAACAAACAGGTAGAGGAAGGGCGCATTCGCGTTCGGTGCTTGGGCCCAGACGCTGATACCCTGCGACCGATCTCCCTGTGCTCAGGACCGCGGACCCAACCGAACGTACACCAGCTCTCAGGCCCGCCTTCGAACCACACCGCCAGCCTCCCTGGCTCTCCACGTCATGTGAGCCAACATCTAGAATGAGATTTATTATAAGGACTTGGCTCACGTGGTTATTTTCCTAGATGTGTCTCCCCATTGACTCTGTTTCTCTGGAGAACCCTGGCGAATAGAACCACCCCAGAGAGTTCTTTCTCGACCATATTTGAATGACCTCTTGGGGAGCCCGCCTTGTGCTCACCTTGCCAATCCCGTTCCTCGCCCGCTCCTCGTCTGACACCACAGACCTGGCTGGCCAACTGCCTGTGACCCCAGAGGCTCTCCGGCTCCACCTGCCAAACATCACCAAACTCTGCCCCTTTGCTGGGAGTCACGGCTTCCCCCGCTGTCTACGTCATGTTTGCCTGATTCGGGAAGAGTCCCGCCATCCGGGGGACAGTGGCCAAAACAGACCTTACAAGTGAGAAGGGTCTCCACGTCAGACAGGATGGTGGGGTTATGGACCACCCTGTGTGTGGTCAGTCATACCAGATCCCAGGGCAGCCCTCACAAAGCCCCCACAAGCTGGGGGGCTTAAACCAATTCATTCTCTCTCACTTCTGGAGGCCAGAAGTCCAAAATTAAGGGGCTGGTGGGGCGGGTCCCTTCCGAGGGCTCCAGAGGAGAGTCCTGGTCTTCTCCCACTCGTAGGGGCGCCGGGCTCCTTGCTCATCCCTGCCAGCAGGGCAGCGTCTTCCCATCTGCCTCTGACCTCTGCTTGCGACCTCACGTCTCCCTCTTGTGAGCATGCTTGTGATTCCGCCGGCTCCACCTGGCTAATCCAGGAGAGCCTCTCCATCTCAAGATCCCTAACTTTTCCACTTCTGCAAAGCTTCTTGCCAAAGGAGGCAACACAGTCACAGGTTCTGGGGACTCGGGTAAAGACATCTTTGGGGGGCTGTTATTCTGCTCTGCACAACCACCTTCACTCCCCGGTCTGGCCACCCCTCGTTCCTTGCTCTCCCCTAACTGCCTAGAACCCACTGATGTCCATCAGGATGTTCTTCCTCCCTCCTCCAGCCGCCCACCCACCCATGTCCTGCAGCTCTGCGTCCTGGTCAGGGACAAGCTGTCCATGTTTACAACTAAAAGATTCAAACCGCTGACCAATCTCCTATTTGCCAGGGGGCTTTGAAGAAGGCATTGACTGTCTCAGAAACTCTACCCCATTCTCCCGACAATGAGTCTCAGGCTCCCTGCCATGTCCACCGTGGAAGGGAGACTCATCTCTGTCCAGCCCCTTCTTAGCCACCACCCCCCAGTTAGGGTAACGGGCAGGTGAGTGGGCCACGTGGACAGGTGAGCCAGGGACAACAAAAGCCATGCAAATCTGCCTGAGGCTTCTGCTGTCCAGGTGATGCATGGGTAAATGGCACGTGCCTTGGCTTCCCCACATGGACATTTTCCTCCAGGGGCCATCCACAAGGGCCCTGAGCTCAAGACTTGGATTCAAGAGTAAGAGTGTCCCATGGGGGCCTTGAATCTGAATAATGCACAGTACCCCAGCATTGACAAGAGTCCCACATCCCATCCCGGTGCTGAGCACTCATGTCAAAGCAATAAAGAGCAAGGAGCTCTAGACAGTTCGGGGAGAGCAAGGAGCTCTAGAGAGCCCCAAGAGACAGAGACAGAGACGGCATGGCACGTCTAGAGTTGTGCAGGTCCGGGAGCCTGACCACTCAGCATTATCAAAACCGAGTACTGTTACTCCCAATGCCTACCCAACGGACTGTTGTGGGACTGAGTGAGACGTGAGGGGCTTCATTAGTCCAGCTAAAGTCCAAAACCACCATGGACCATGTGTCCATCGAGGGATGGATGGATAAACAAAGCGTGGGAAATCCACACGATGGAATACTATTGAGCCTTAAAAAGGAGGGGCGCCTGGATGGCTCAGTCGGTTGAGCATCCAACTCTTGACTTCAGCTCAGGTCTTGATCTCGGGGTCCTGGGATCGAGCCCCGCATCAGGCTCCCTGCTCCGCGGGCACACTTCTTGTCTCCCTCTCCCTCTGCCCCTCCCACTGCTCTCTCTCTCTAATACATAAATCTTAAAAAAAAAAAAAAAAAAAGGAGAGATTCTGACACACACTACAACATGGCTGGACCTGGAGAGGACACGGTGCTCAGTGAAATAATCCAGGCACAAAAGGACAAATCCAGCGAGTCTGGTGAAACGAGGAATCTAGTTGTCAAACTCAGAGAGAAAGTATTCTGGTGGTGGGCGCCAGGGGCTGGGGAGGGGCTGGGGTGGTTGTAGTTTAATGGGGACAAAGTTTCCATCCTGCAAGATGAAGAGAGATCTGGAGCTGGGTGGGGAGACGGCATGATGCAAATGTACTCAATGCTACTGAACTATAAACTCAAAAAACTGTTACAATGGTAATTTTTACGTGATGTGTTCTTTGCCAGTTTTCTTTTTTTTTTTTACACGTTATGGATTACCAACATCACCTTTATTATTTCCCCCATCTTCCTCATCCTGGTCTTCATCCCCATCAGGGGGTCAGGCTGGGGTGGCTACAGGTTTCCACCCGCGACCTGCTGACTTTCTTGCCCGGAGCTCGCTGGAGATCAGGCTTCAGCGGGAGGCAGAGCCTGATCCAGGAGAAATGTGCGCCCAGGGCTCAGGCTTGCACACCAGTCCTGCTGGAGGGTGTGCTGGCTCCACAGGAGGACCCGAGACTTGCATGTCGCCCAGGGGGGCCAGTCTGGCGAGGCACCTGCGAGGGGAGAGGGAACGTTGCTGGAGCCCCCACGTGAAACGAGAACACTTCCCAAGTCCACGTGGAGTGGGTGCTCTTTCCAGCTCCCTTTTGGAACTGACGAAATCTGATAGGGTTGGAACGGAGGGAGGAGGGCAGGGCTGTCGGGCAAGTTCAACCGGGGAAATCACACGGCACTCCCGGTAGGTAAGTGTGCTAAGAGGGGACTGACCAGATGATTGAAATACGTTTGTACTAAAAATATTTTTAAAGCCCTTCTCTTGATTTATACCCGAAAGAAAATACCGCAAAGGAGAATGAGTTTTCAACTCGAGTAGCACTTATGTCTGATCTAACTAAATTAGCTCCTTTGAACTGGTGGTTTTGCTCTATGCCTGTAATAAAAATAACAATAATGTGCATTTAGAGGGTGTTTTATCCTCTAGAAGCACAGGACTTCCGCGGTGAACAATTCCCCTCATCTGTGCAGACCAGCAGGGGTAGGGGTGAGGGAAGAGGGGGAGGGGGCGGGCATGAGTTTCCCAGCAGCTGATCACGTTTGGTAAAATCAGCAAATTTCAAATACACGAGAAAGTGGATTTCATGGTGCTCTGAGAAGCCTAGAGACAAATGGGCCAGAAGTCAGGTCTTTCCCTCTGTCCGGAACGGAGTTATGTCCCCCAATGTGGTGGTATTTGGAGGCAGGGCCTTTGGGAGGTGACTAGGTCAGGAGGTCATGCGAGTGCCCCCCACCCCCAAGACGGGATCTGTGCCCTTGCAAGAGAGGGAGAGACACCAGAGCCCCCTTTCTCTGCCTGGAGGGATGGCTCCCAATCTCTGTCCTGCACCGACATGGGGGCCTGGGGAACACATCCCCTCTTGACTGGCGAGCATCACCCTTTCTGGGTTGTCCATCGGGAAATAGCATGGGTCAAAGGAAGGATTTGCCCAACACCAAGCTGCTGCAAGTTCCCACGGCCCCTCTCCCGGCCCCTCTGTCCTGGCTAACCCATTCCTACCCACCTGTTCAACTGAAGCTCATTCACGATCACCTCCTCCAAGAAGCCTGCCCTGACCACCCACATCCTCAGGCAGTGGCAGCCTCCCCCCACAGCACCCCCCCCCGACTGCATGTTGTCACTGTCTGTGTGCACGTCAGCTTCCCCCACCAGAGGGTAAGCTGTCCGAGGCAGAGCCTGCAAGTTACCCTGCTGTGTCCGGGCATCCAGCATGGAACAGACTCAGGATGGGGCTCACTGCTTGCCACCAACAAGCCCGGCCCCATCACAGGCTCTGGGAACAGATGGGAACAGACCGTTCCCCGAGCCTGAAATTCGTAGTCAGTGGCTCACTATAGCTCACAGCCCAGCCTCCAACTCAAGAATCCTACTATCCCAACTTGGAAAAACACATCCCATCCCAACACAGGTATCAGAGTCCAGGCCTAAAATCACAGCCAGGGCCATTTCTGGAGTGAGTCCTGTGTACCACCCGTGGGCCAGCTCTTCACCTGAGTCCCCTCCCTCAGCCTTGTGTGACGAGCATCCTCACCCCATTTCACAGAGGAATAAACTGAGGCTCCTGAGGGGACCTACCCATGGCTAGCAAGGGGCAGGGCAGGGCGGGGACTGGATCCCATGTCTGTCTGAGTCTAAAGCCAGAGGTTCTCACCTAGAGTCTGGACGACCATGAAGGCAGCTGGGTCAGTGGGGAGAGAGGGAATGGGTCCGCGGCCAGATCGCGCCAGACATTGTCCATTGTTCTGGAACTCGGGTGCCGGGACCAGAGCCTTCCCTGCAGCAGTTCTCACTCACTCACGCAGCAGTAAGCTTTTCTTTCTTTCCATATTTGGCATTTTGCTTCATATTGGGACTATTTTGATTGCAGGCGACGGCATCCCAGGCTGAGAGCACAGCATGGGTGTGGGCACACAGGTGTGGACTGGCATGAGGCATTTGCGCAGCCCTAAACAACTCAGGGCAGGGTCTGCCACGCGGTTGGCAGGGGAAGAGCATGGCGGCCCAAGGCTGGAGCGGTGAGCTGGGGCACAGTTCCGAAGGCCCCAGATCTCATTCTACAAGCAAGAGGGGGTCACTGTGGGGTCCTGAGACAGAGGGGGCCCTGGCCCTTTCACCCGTTAGAAAGCGCACGCTGGAGGCCGCCCAGCAGGCAGACCGGTGGGTGCTTCTGTGCCTTTACTGTTTGAATTACGAGCTGGTGCTTCTTCTCTCCACGAAGTCACCATGTCACCCCCACCGCAGCCCCCTGAGAGGCCAAACCTGGACTCCCTGCCTTCCCTTGGCCCTTTGGGGTTTCCTACCCTCAGGCAGCCTCTGTCCCGCCCTCCTTACTCAGTTGGGTGAGACAGAAAACCCAGGTAAAGACAAGCCAGACCAGGACATGAAAGGACATTCGCTTTCGTTACAGAAAACCACGCAGGCCCCAGGAAGCCAGGGAGCTTGCGGGCAGCAATTGTAAGACTTCCCGGATGAATAATATATGAATAATCATGTAACTTTGCTTTTTTAAAGTGCTTAACCCGAGGGCTTTAGGCCTTTTGAAAATCATGAATTTGATTTCAGGGAATGTTCCCTAAACACCTCCTCTCTACGCTGGGCATGGGGTAGTTCCAGAATCCCGGGCTTCCAGGAAGGAACCACGGGGTGCACGGGTGCCTCGCTCGGATTGGAAGGATGAGGGCTCGGGGAAGGGGCTCTTGCACAGGCCCCGGTTGGGTCTGACGAACACACAAGGGATGGTGTTTCTCTCCAGGGTCAAAGCAGGAAGGGTCAGGACTCCTAGGGACCACCAAAGGTGGTAGCTGAGGGAGGGGCCACCAGACAGGAGCCGTGGCCCACAGAGGCAAGCACGGCCACCTTCAGAACCACGGCCAGGAAGGCAGGAAGGAAGGAGAAACGGCCTGGCCTCTCTGGGCCCACCCTCCAGCTCCCGCACGTGGCCGGACGCTTACAAGTGGCACTGAGAGGCGCCCGCCACCGCCACAGCCCGTGTTTGGGGCCTGATGTACTTACTTCCTGTCAGACCCCGAGGTCTCCTTCCCGTGATGCTCTAAGAGGTGTCTGTTAGGAACGATGTCTAACCCCGCTCACAATGTAGGTAATGCTAAGCAGACACCCCTTGTTTCACGGGGAGGGGAGGGAGACAGCAGCTTCTAATCCCCTAGATCAGAACTCCGGGTGATTGGGGGACACTGACCCAGGAGTCACCCTGACGGTTCCTCTCTAAACCCCTCGTGGCCCTTTCCTGGGGAACTAAGGTCTCTTCAGGGCTTCACGGCCCAAAACAGCTGGCAGAGAGAATGACACAGGGATCCAGGTTGGGGGTACAGGTCCCTTGTCCACCGTGACCCAAGTCAGAAGTACTTTGGCCCAACACTTGAATGCAAGGTGCTTTTTTCCCCCTTTCCTATTCCATGGTGTTTATTCATTTCCCAGGGCTGCCCTAACAAAGTGCCACCCCCCGAGGGCCTTCAACGACAGGACCTTATCGCCCCACAGCCCTGGTGGCTGGAGGTTCTGGATCAAGGTGTCAGCAGCGTGCTGGCTTCCGCGGGCTATGGGAGCATCGGCTCCAGACCTGCCTCCGAAGTGCTGGGTTTGCTGCCGTCTCTGGCCTTCTTCCTGGGCCTGGACACCTCTGCCTTCATCTGCACGGGGCGCGCTCCCTGTGCATGTCTGTCTCCGGCCCCAAACTTCCCCTTTTCCTAAGGACACCAGTCACGCTGGAGCAGGACCCACCCTAACGGCCTTGCTTTCACCTGAACACCTGTAAAGACCCTGTCTCCAAATAAGGTCACATTCTGAGGTCTTGGGGGTTAGGTCTCCAGCACATGAGTTAGCGGGGGACACATCTGAATCCACAACACAGTGTAATACACACACACACAGGAGTATGTGAAACAGAAGCGTCCAGCTTCACAGCGGTTATAACCCATGGGACCTCCTCCAATGTCAAGAAGGAGAACACGGTAGGCCCCCGGGGGCCCCTGGGCCCTTCTGATGATAAGCCCCAGAGGTCACCAGGATCCGGACACTGGCGTCATGGTGGCCTTGCTGGGCTGGGTAGTGTGCCCCCATTGCATGTCCAAGCCCGGAGCCCATCTTGGCCTGTTAGCCGAACATCACATAAATGGAATCATACCCTGGAGTCTGCCTTCTTCCACGCAACACCATATTCATAAGGCTGACCCCTTAGGACCCCCTGCCAGAGGGTTCTACGGTGTGGACACAGGAGTGCTTACATCCGTTTCTACCGTGTGGACACAGCACTGTCCCCTCTGGCTGTCCCCATGGGGGCCTCTGCAGACAGGCTGCCGGGAACGGCCTGCACATGCCCCCTGCCCTGTCCTGACAGCTGGCCCTGACTCAAAGCGAATTTCAGGCAGAACAGAAAAGAACATCCAGAAGAAGCTGGACTTCTGTTCTCAAGAGCACGGCTCCCAGTGTCCCCCGGAGGGCTGGCCATTTCTGGACTGTGCCAGGCATTTGTCAACTTTACTGAGCATCGTCTCCTCCCCACCCTGAAAGGTGCCGTCCAGGTGCCTCCCTTCACAGGTGAGATGCGTCACAGGTGACAGGTGAGGGCTCAGGCGACCTATCCAAGGTCACACACACATCTGAGACTGGAACTCTGGCCTGTTCACAGCGAAACCCTGTGCGTGTTTAAATGCGAAGGAAATGCAAGCCAGGGAACAGGAGAAGTTTTCAAATCTAACAGCCTCATTCCAGGGGTGAACTGAGCAGACAGTCATGAGGGCCAGCGCGGGACAGGCTGGCTCTAAACAGGCAAGAGACCACCTAATCCTCCCCGGCCCGGATCCCTCCCTCTAGTAGCTCCTGGACGTCAGGGAAGGCCGTGTTCTGACTCCAACAAGCTGCCTCGGATGTGTTAAAACCGCAGGGCAATTTAAGTGTGTTCTGTGTTTCACGACGTACAGACGAGGCCCCTGAGAAAGCCTGGTCGGACAGCAACGCGAGCGTATGTTAACGGAGCAGCAGCGATGCGCGTTACTGCTGGTCTGCTTAGCCAGTGGACCACTCCTCTCTCTCCTGGAACCTCTGAGGAGCTGCTCTCCCCGGAGAAATCTCAGAGACTTCATTCCTGGGGAGAAGGAGGGCTTTGTTCCCTGCCTTCCTGACCTCTGTCATGCAGTCATTTCAGATCTGCACAACCACACGGAATCCGAAATGGAATCCGAAGTGGAATCCTCCCGAGACATGTCTTCAGCTCGAGCCGTTAGCGCCCCAAGCCTGCCCCTGTCCCTGCGGGCCTCCCCTTCTCAATGACCGAGGCTCTGGTGGCTTCCGACCCAGAATGACCCACAGCCAGCACTCTTGGGGTTACAAAGCCCATTCGCAGCAAGGGGGCACGCAGGGCCACCCCCGGGGAGAGGGAGGGGGCTGGGCTCTGTTTCACCTGAGGAGAAAACGGGGTGCTACGCCAAGCGCCCCGGGCACAGCGGGAACAGCAGGGCCAGAGCTGGGGCCCCGCCTTGCCCTCCTCCCTCACTCACCCCAGTGTTCCAGGCACAGGACCGGGGACATCCCAGCTTCCAGTCTGCACGGGGGAGCAGTGTGAGAGAGGGAACTCAGTGAGACAGTGAGGTCAGTAACAGTCATAACCGGCCATGACGGGCTGACTTGTGTCCTCTCAAAAACTATAGGTTGAAGTCCTAACCCCTGAGACCTCAGAACATGACCTTATTTAGAACTAGCCATTGTAGGAGTAATTAATTAAGCTGAGGTCATACTGGAGCAGGGGGACCGTCATTCAGTATGACTGGTGTCCCCACAAAAAGGGGACATTTGGACAGAGACAGGCACACAGGGAGAACGCCATGTGGAGATGAAGGCTCCTACAAGTCCAGGAGCACCAAGGACACCAGCAAACCCCCGGGAACCAGGAGAGGCCCAGGAGAGGCTGTCCCTCAGAGCCTCCGAAGGACCCAGCCCTGCCGACACCTCGATTCTGAGCTTCTGGCCCCAAAACTACAAGAGATTACATTCCCAGTGTGGGAGCCCCCCGTGTGTGTACGTTGGTACAGCAGCCCCAGGAAACCGAGGCACGGCCCCTGGCTCAGCAGTGATGTGTGAGAGCTTTATGCTGGGGTGCAAACGTCGGCCACCTTAACCGGGTACTGTCACAGCATGGCCTAAGTACGAAGCCTTGTGGGACTGATAACCACCAACTCGGGGGCGGCAGTTTCTTCTGGGGCAGAGGAGAGGGGTGGGCGCCAGCAACATCACGTCTCCCATTTTGGAAAAAAATCTAAAACCGTAAATAGCATCAATGGGGGAGGGGGTCCATGGATGCTTTTTAGTTATTGTCTGAATTTTTCTGCATGTTTTCAGTATTTTTAAAAATCTTCTTAATTGGTTCTGATCTGTGGGACGGACATTTAAAAATCCAAGAATTGAGGGCGCCTGGGTGGCTCAGTTGGTTAAGCGACTGCCTTCGGCTCAGGTCATGATCCTGGAGTCCCGGGGTCAAGTCCCGCATCGGGCTCCCTGCTCAGCGGGGAGTCTGCTTCTCCCTCTGACCCTCTTCCCTCTCGTGCTCTCTGTCTCTCATTCTCTCTCTCAAATAAATAAATAAAATCTTTAAAAAAAAATCCAAGAATTTGGACTAAACCCTGAGAAAATCTCCATGCGTCTCCTGGTACTTGTTTCCGTCACTCTGTCACCAAGGGTCACTCTGACCCTCCGTCCAGGTGGTCCAGCCACCAGGTCTCCCTCCGCTGCCCCTCAACCACTCATGCGACCCCCCTCCTGCCCTCGCCCTCTGGGGGGGGGGGCGTCTGAGTCCAAGATTTCCCTTAGAGCCACACGCTGTGTATAATGTAGTCCCGAGGGTCCGAGGTGATATGATACCGCTTCAAGGGGTTTGGTGATCTCTGGGACACAATTTACGGGACAGCCAGTTATGATCCGTGACCAGTGTCAACTGTTCCAATGGATAAAGGTGTCTGGCCTACCTCATCAAGGTCATCAAGGGGCAAGATCAAGGTTGGAGGCCCTGCCCCAGCCCCAATGCTCCCAAAAGGGGATGAGGTACCGAATACTGAGCCCCACCTTGGGCCCCCTTTCCATGTGTTATCTATTTACCGTCAACCCCACCTCCTTCCACCAAGTGATAAAGTGGCCCCTTACTGCCTGTCCTCTGCCTCTGGATCACCTCTGATCCTCTGGCCCCACTCCCCTGCCCCCCCATCTGCCTGGCTATGCCTCAAAGACTCAGCTCAGGCACCACCTCCTCCAGGAAGCCTACCTGTGGGACTCCAGACCCCTCTCCTCTAGGACACTGCCTACACATTGCCTACCCTTGTGGGAGACAAGCCGGGAATAAACCCAGCTGTGTGTCTGTCTCCCCCACTAGCCTATGAGCACCCTAAGGGCCATGGCCATGTCTTATTCATCACACACAAGGCTCGGTGCAAAGCAGACCTGCAGGGAATGATGAATGAGCCAAGTGACTTGTCCAACGTCACCCCTGCTCCACCTAAGCAGGCGTCCTGACTGTCTGCATCCAAGGTCTGGCCTTGTGTTAACAGCAGGGGCAACAGGCAGAGGGGGAGGTTGCCGGCGATCAGCCTCGCAAATCAGAAAACAAGCCGGCCTCCAGGATGCCCCTTCCAGAAAGAACCAGAGCTCTGGCCCCAGGCAGCGTTCCTGGGGACCCCCAGGGACCTGAGAGAGGCCGGAGTGACCACTCTGAGACCAGGGGCCTCGCCTGGACTCAGGACTGAGGGTCATTTTTCCAGATCCTCAACTGGACTTTTTTTTTTTTTAATTTAGAAACAAAACGCTTAATAAAGAAGTAATGCGTGCTTGTTAAAAAAAAAAAAAAAAAAAGAACCCGACAGTTGAGAGATATAGAAAGAAGTACATAAAGCAATGATGTAATTGCTCCCCCACCCCCACCTGCCACTATGAACTGGGCATGGACCCTTCCGGCTATCTGCCCCCCACCACACACACACACACACACACACACACAAACACACACTTACTTAATTTTACTACTGCTCAGTTTAAACACTCACATCCTGTCGCCCGGCCCCAGCGAAGTCCTGTGTACTTTGTCCAGAGGGAGGCTCTATAACATAGAATCCAATAGTCCTCCTTCGTAACAATGTGGCTAAATAAATATTATCCACTGCACAGAATCAAGAAACAGTGTAAGAGCGAAAAAAAACGTAATCCTACCAGGTTAAACCTACTACTCAAAAGAGAATCTTCTTTGGGTCGATCAAACAGAAATCTCCTTTCATTCCTTCATTCCACAAATATTTCCTGAGTACCTATGAGGGAGCAGGCACTGTTCTAACCAGTAAGAAAAAGCAGGAAACACAGCAATAATTCCTGCCCTCTTGAGCCTCCTTTCAAGTGGAGAGAGGGAGACACTAAACACAGAAATAAATAAAACTCTAGAGTATGTCAGACACTAGGCTCCAAGGAAAACACAAGGCAGGAAAGAGAGCAAGGCAGGGCCGGGGCCGGGTGTGTGCCCACAGCCCTGGGCCCCTGCCTCCCAGCGGGCACCCACCTGTGCCCGGGCCCTGCACCTGCAGACGAGGAGAAGACACCGCATCTGGAGCCTGGGCTCCGGCCTCCTGAATGGCCAGCCAGGGGCCACGGGCTGGGAAGAGGCCAGAGCTGTGAGTGAATCAGCTCCCCGGTCATGGACCGTGACCAGTGAGAACCATGACCCCTCTCTGGGGACTACTGGTGTCCTGCCACACGTGACCCTCCACGGCCCTGACACCCTGGCTTCCTGTTTGTACCTGCACTTCCTTGTGGAAGAGGCCCATCCACACTGCCCCCACCCCCATTCTGTTCTCAGCTCACACTCTCCAGGTGTCTGTCCTGCGGGGGGGAGGGGGAAGGGCTGCAGACGTGGCAGGGGTCCCTTGAGGCACCCCCCAGGCCCACACTCACGGAGCAGCTGGGAAGGGAGCTGAGCACAGACCTCTCCTCTGCAACACCAGGCCCTACTTTTTCCCGGTTCCGAAGATCAAAAATTCATCACAAAGTAAATAGCCATGAAACCACAATCCAGGTCAAGAAAACAGGGCACTACCAAGGGCTCCAGGAGCCCCCCTCCCCAAGCCAGGGCCCCCCTCCCAGTCCAACCCCTCCCAAAGGTAACACGCTATCCTGACTTCTGTGAAACACTTCCTCTTCTTTAGAGTTGCCACCAAGCCTGCGTCCTTCAACACTGCTTTCCCTCAACAGCATTATCTCAGTATTATTGACAGGCAACAAATCGTCCTTATTCAAGGCATAAAATATGATAAGTTCTGACCCCATTATACATATGTTTTTCTCCCTCCTCCCTATCCCCTCTTCTCCCTGGAAGCCACTGATCTGCTTTCCACAGAGGGTTCCCACCAGGCTACCGTCCCTCTACAGGTCCCCATGCAGCTCACCTGCACTGTAGACCCCCACCCTCTCCGATCAGCAACCCCCCGCCATTGCTGATCACTGGGCCCTGACTGCACACAGGAGGGTGGCCCCCTGCCCCAGGACTCCAGACTGGCTCCCATCTGGGAAACCCAGCAAGCTTCTCCGCTGTCCAGCAGGCTGGACCACACCTTCTCCACGAAGGTCCAAACCCCACCTGGGGAGGCCCCCTCCATGTCCCTTACTGCTTGTCTTTCCCTTCTCGGCCCCAGGGTACCACATAGAGCCCTTGCACATTACAGCCACTCACCAGAGCTTACAGGTCCGTCCCACCACACTTCCAGTCTGACCCACCAGGACCCCAGGCTGCTACACGGACTCTGGCCAGAAGCTGGAAGGACATCCTTGCTGAAGGAACCAAGGCCGGCATTTCCTTCTTCCCGCTTGTTAAGGATATTGCTCACCACCTCCTGGATTCCACAGTTTCTGCTGAGAAGTCAGCTGACGTTCTAGCGGTCACTCTCCTGAAAGCAAACCGTCCTTTATTTCTGGCTGCTTGGACAGCTCCTCTGTATCTTCAGCATTTGGTAGTGTTGGCATGGGGTGGAGAGATGCGGTTTTGTTTTACTTTCCTGCTCTGGATTCACGGACATTCCCAAATCCATGGCTTACTATCTTTGCTACGGCCTGAACTGTGTGCCTTACCTCACTCTACGTCCCCAAAAAGGCATGTGTTGAAGCTCTAACTCCTAGCACCTCTGGATATGACTGGAGGTCATATCTTTAAACAGGTGATTAAGTGAAATTGAGGTTTTTGGGGTGGGCTCTAATCCAACCTGATGTCCTTCTAAGAGGAAATGTGGACACACAGAGAGATACCAGGGATGTGTGTGCACAGAGACCATGTGAGGATACAGCGAGAAGCCACCACCCGCAGACCAAGGAGGGAGGGCCCAGGAGAGACCAAACCCTCCAACAGCTGGATCTCAAGACTCCTGGCTTCAGGGCCACGATAAAGTAGATTTCTGTTGTTTACGCCACACCAGACGTGGGATTTTGTTACAATGGACCCAGCAAACAGAGGCAGTCTCACCCCAGATCCCAGCCATCAACCCTTCAATATCGCATCCGGCCCATTTCCCTGCTTTTTCTTCCGGAACGCCAATCGTACGTACAATAGATGTCCAACTGGATCCTACCTGCTATGGTTCTTACCCTCTTTCTGGTGTTTTCTATCCTTTGACCCTGCACCTCATTCAGGTTTTTTCTTTCGATCCTTCTTCCAAGTCACTGATTCACTCTTCAGCTGTGTCACCTGCTGTTAAACCCAGCCACTAGGCTCCTAATATCACATATTGTACTCTGAGTTCTGTAATTTCCACTTCACTGCTTTCTATAGCTCCCAGTTCTTCACTGAAACTCTCAACCCTGTCTTGTAATCTCTTTGAGCACAGAAAACAGTCATGTCGAAGTTCTCGTCTGGTAACTCCGTCGCTGGGTTTCCTGAGAGTCTGTGTCTGTGGTCTGTTGTTTCTGCTGAGCTTCCACGCTGCCCTGTCTCCTCGCATGCCTAGTAGTCTGTTTTGTGAACAAACACCAGATTTATGACATAGAGGAGTTTAGGATGTCCAGAAAGGATTTACATTTGTGTCTGCCAGCTGTCTGGGGCACCAGGAGTCCGAATGGTCTCCCCACAGTTTCAGGAGTTCCAGTTATGTAGAGCTAAAGTGCAGTATCCACGGGGTCTGTCTGCTTCTGGCTCGTCCTCACGTATAAGGTCAGCCCTCTGTAGTCCTAACTCAAAACAAGGCAGGCTTGCCAGGTCAGGTTCCCAGGCTGCTGTAACAAATTACCACCAACTCAGTGGCTGAAAACAACCACACTGATTTTCTTACGGTTCTGGGGACCGGACGTCTGAAATTAGTTTTATTGGGACAAAGTCAAGTGGTCAGCCGGGCTGCCCTCCCTCTGGAGGCTCTAGGAGAGAATCCTGGCCTTTTCCAGCTTCTAGAGGTGCCCATATTCCTTGACTTGCGGCTCCTCTTTCCATCTCCAAAACCGGAAGTCCAGCATCACACGTCAGTGGTCACAAGGCCTTCATCTTCTGCATCAAATCTCCCTCTGGGATTATGTTTAGGTCCAGCTAGCTAAGCCAGGATCATCTCCCCATCTTAAGACCCTTAAACATACCGGCCAAGTCCATTTTCGATGAAGGGAAATACTCACAAACTCCCGGATTAGCCCTTGCTATCCTTGGGGGCCATTGTTGGGCCGACCACAGCCCTGGACTCCTGTCCCCTGGCCATATGAACCTGTCAAGGCACCACTCACCATCTTGGAAAGCGTGCTTAGATCACCATGGCCCCACAGAAGACATGAACAGACATTTTTCCAAAGAAGACATCCAAATGGCCAACAGGCACATGAAAAAGTGCTCAACATCGCTCGGCATCAGGGAAATCCAAATCAAAACCTCAATGAGATACCACCTCACACCAGTCAGAATGGCTAAAATTAACAAGTCAGGGAACGACAGATGTTGGCG
>NW_027397066.1:4074636-4121195 GCF_003265705.2 Callorhinus ursinus
TTCTGGAGGGGAGGAGGGTGGGGGGATGGGTTAGCCTGGTGATGGGTATTGAGGAGGGCACGTTCTGCATGGAGCACTGGGTGTTATGAACAAACAATGAATCATGGAACAGTACACCAAAACAAATTATGTAATATATGGTGATTAACATAACAATAAAAAATTTTAAAAAAAAAGATCATCATGGCCCCAAATGCCATGCTCTGCTGCCTGAGCCTCTGTCCACCGCCCCCCATCAGCACCCCACTCTGAGATCTTGCCCGGCATTCCCTGTCTTGTTGCTTCTCTAAAACCCACAAGCGCTGTTATTATTGTTGTATTCCTAGCTGTCCTTGTGAACAGGTTAGTTCCTCTGTCTAGGGAAGGGAAGTTCGTCATGTTCTTTCTATGATGACCAGACAGTGGACAGAGTCAGGCCCCAGGGGAGATCCCCCAAGGGCTGGGAGTCAGGTTCTCCACACCCCGGACCCTTGATTTTAAGATTATAGACTCTTTGTAATTACAGAGCACTTTAGAATTTGTATGAAGTATTCTACTTAGTAACAATTATAACCACTAGTTATTACGGACTAACTAGACACCAGATTCTGGGCAAGCCCCTTCCCGATTATTCTCACTTCTAACGCTCACACTAACCCCAAAGTGTGAGGACCACTGTCGTCACCATGAGATGAGGAAACTGAGGCCCCGAGAGCGTGGACGGCCTGCCCGGGGTTGCAAAGCGGGCGAGCAGCAAAGCGATGCTTTGAACACAAACATTTCTGACTCCAAAGCCTCCGTGCTTCCTTATTCTGTGCCTGGAGCAGCACACACATGCAGAAGGCTTGAGCAAGGCGACCCAGTGAGTGTGCAGGGAGCCGGACTACCTCATTTCAAATCCTGCCTCTCCCAGCTTCAGTGCTTGCTTGCCGGGGCCCAGGTGAGTCGATCATGGACACAGGACGCTTCCACCCACCTCTGAGAAAGAACCCTTCCTTCCAAGATTTCCCAGAAACCTGCTCACACAAACCCCCTCCTTCCTTCCCCTGAGTGAGGAGGAGGTGACCTGCCCAGGGACGGAGCCGTGGTGGGGCCGCCTTGTGTGGCCTGGGAGTCCTGGAAGCCTCCAGACTCGATCCAGGGGCCCCAGCGTGGCTGGAGCCTAACCAAGGACCGTCTCCACTCACTGGGGTTGCCAGAAGGAGCAGATGGGAAACCCAATGAAAGACAGACGGCTTGAATCCAGCAATATCTCTGCCAGGAGGAGGGGAACCTTTTTTAGGAAGAATCCCTGGGGAGGGGCGGAGGATTCGTGGGGGGCCGGAGCCAGCTAGAAATAGCTGTCGGCAACAACTACCAAGTGCTCTCGTTCTGGCGCTTTGCTGTGAGAAAGAAGGAATCGTCAATAACAGATCAATCACTGGAGCTTAACATCTTTTGATAAATGAGCTCACCTAGCACCAAGACCTGGGTTTCAAAAAAAAAAAAAAAAATCATCTACATGGAACGAAGCTGCTGGGGGGAAAGGCCGATTCCAGATCCGGGGCGGACATGGGGCGGTGTGGGTCTGCAACAGCTTGTGGGTGATGAGGAGTAACTGATGAAGAATGTCTTTAAATGACGGGGAGATGCAGAAAAAACAGGAGGGGCTCCCGCTGGCCAAATCTGGGATAACTTTATCCCTGAAATGAACCGTGACAATGATGGATAATAGCACTCTGGGGGTGGGGGGAGGGAAGCCATACGCTGGGTGCAGGCCAGGGAAGGGAACGCTGCTCCCTTCTGGAGAAGGGTCAGTATTAACGGGAGGTGGGCTAATCTCATTAGGAAATCACCAGCTGACCACCATCAGTGCACGCACTGACTTGGGCAAGGCCCAGGGATGGACGCGCCAGAACCGCTGGGTGACAGACTGATGGGGGCGACAGACTGACGGGGGCCGGCCACTCCTGCAGCCCGGAGCCCCGCCCACCTGCCCCACCGACAGCTGAGAGATGGCCAATAACCCAGGGTCAGGGGACAGGCCTCTACATACCAGGACAGACCTCCTCCACCAGGCCACCAAACCTCGCCTCACCTACAGGGACGAAAGGCTGCACGTGCTCCCTGGCATGAGGTGCCAAGAAAGACAGGGCAAACGTTTAACCCGATCCACCGGTGAGGGAGTCATCAGCCATTCCAAAGTCAGACTCTGCAAGGCATGGAGTTCTTCTGAAGGGCCCGTGTTCTGCTTCTGGCCTTGGCTGGCCAGCTCCCCGGGGTCTGGAACACACCCCAGTCCAACCTCCTGCCCTCCTCGCCCAGCAGACCCCTCCTCACCCCTCAGAACTCAGCCTAGACAGCACTGCAGTGGGCAAGAAGCCTGCCCCCACCCACAAACCACCACTCTGGCCCTAATGTATCTGCGTCAAAACTGGGTCACTTATCTGTTACACCCATGGATCGGATCAAGAGCGCCCCACCGCCCTCCCGCCCGGGGATGGGTAATGTGTCGCCTCATCTGGCTATATCAGCACTCAGGTGTTGTTCTTGAAAGAAAGGAGGGAAGGGGGGGAGGGAAAAGGGGGGAGGGAAGGGAAGAGGGAGGAGGGGGAGGAGAGTGGGGGAGAGAAGGGGAGGGGAGGGGAGGTGGGAGGTCACCTGACAGGTAACAAGGGCAGCCCTGTGCCCTGTTGCTCCTGGTAGAATTCTCTTGCTTCCCTCTGAGCTCCTACTGCTTAGTCGCTGATTGCCCCCGACTCCCCTTTGTGCAGGGGCTGGACCTCATCCAAGGAACCCACCCCCACCTCCCCTGCCCCCTGGCTTCCAGGATGGCTCAGCCAGCAGGAGACGGAGGGAAGGAAGCTGAGTGGGGGCTACTGCACCCCCACCCCCCAGCAGCACGCCGCGGACCAGGGTCACTGAGCTCCACTCAGTGGCCTCAGCTCTGGCCGGACGGGGGCCAGCCCCTCTCCCGTGGCCACAGCCACCACCTGCTCAGGTCCCAGCCTCCTGCTCTCAGCCACTGCAGGCATCGGGGCTTCCTACTGCTCCCCGAGCCTCACCTGCCTTGTGGGTCCCCCACCCCGGCTCCATAAATGGGGACTTCCTTAACGCCTTTCCCGTCATGCCTCTCTGGAATGGGTTAAATGGTGGCCCCAAAAAGGTACGCCCGCGGCCTAACCCCTGGAACCTGTCATGGTGACCTTCTTGGAAAGAGGGTCTTTGCTGATGTGGTTGGGTTAGGGACCTCGTGACAAGATGGTCCTGAACTTAAGGCGCGACAGAGGACAGACACACAGCTCAAAGGACCCCGTCTCCAGAGGGTAGAGACACAGTAAGGGGACCCCCGGGTCTGTCTCAGATTCCCTGCAGATGTCCACACTCCGCCCGGGGGCAACAAGCCCACCTTCTCCATCCACAGCCCTGCGCCAGCCACCCAGGGGAGCCCCACGGAGCCACCTGCTGCCGGAGCGGCAGTTCGGTGACCCGTCAGCCCCTCCAGCCACAACCCAGGGACAGGAGGTTCCGGGCCCATGCCAGGACATCCACCCCCGAGTCTCCAGCACCCCGTCTTCAGAGGCTCAGAACAGCACAAAGCTGCCACTGGAGACACATGCCACAATTTGGCAAAAGCACAGTTCCGCCCGAGAAAACACAGTGGGCGCTCGGGCTCTGCCAGGCTCGGCCCGGCTTTCTCCAGGTGTATACCTCCCCTCCCGTCACTCTGCCCCCGGGTCTGTCCAGGTCAGCCCAGCCCATGGTAGCAAGGGCCAAGGCGGGCAGCTTAGACAACAGACTCCCACTTCTCACAGCTCTGGAGGCTGGGGTCTGAGATCGGGGTGTCAGGGGCGCATTGCTGGTGGGGGCCCTGCTGCAGGCCGTCCCCGGACAGGCACCTGCTGGCTCTGTGCTCACACGGTGGACAGTGAGCGAGCTCTGGGGTCTCTTCCTTCAGGGCCCCCCACCTCGTGACCTCCTCTAGCCTTAACCACCTCTGCAAAGGCCCCGTCTCCAAATAACAGCTGCACTGGGGGCTGGGGCTTCAACATAGGAACTGGGGGCGACATCAGCCCATGGCAGGTGACTTTATCCTCTGTGGGTTTAGTGTGTTCAGCAAATCCCAAGGCCTCTTGGGATCTCATCTTTTGCATTTGGTCAAGTGCACAGCAGGCCCTGGGGATGGGAGGAGGGGGGCTCTGCTGCAGGCAGAAGCCCTCCCCCCACCCCCGCCCCTGCCCCTGAACAGAGCCCCACCTCCAGGGCATCCCAAATGCTAACCTGGCCGGTGGCAAAAGACTCCCTCCTTTGCCCCACTGGACTGGGCCCCAACCCGAGCCCACTAAGATTTGAACAAACACTCACATGGTTTCTAATGGCTCAACGATGACCTCCCCCCGCTCAAAGAGCCTGCCTGATCAAACGCAAGGCTGCGGGAAGAACCGAACTGAAGGTGGGCCCCTCGGGAGGGGAAGAGCCTAATTTCCACCACACAGTGAGAGACCCAGAGGGGCACCGCGTGGACCAGGCCCCCGCCTGCATTTTGTTCATCTGACACTGGCCTCCCACCCAGCGCACACGGGGTCTCCAAGGCTGAGCCAAATTTTCCTGCCATTCCTGCTCATCCAAAGCCCAAACCACGGTCACCCACACTTCTGTCCCTTTAACAAACTCACGTCTTCCTCTGTGCTTGTATTCCCCAGCGAATACACTTGAACTTGAACGAATTGGCTTACACAGTAGCCCAGGGCCGCGCACAGAGGTGCTGTGGGAGGGGGGTGGGGCCGGCAGGGGCTGGGGGTCCCAGTGGGTGCAGAGAGCCAGGCCGAGTGTGCCATGTGGCTTGTGGACCATGGGGCATGGAGTCCCCCAACGCTGACCTTGCCCCTCCCCCAGCAGGGGCTGGCTCTCCACACCATAGCTCCAGAAAGGTCCAGAACGCCTTGGAAGGCAGCAGCATGCCCATGAGCCTTTGCAACAGGGACATGCTGTTCTGCCGCCACACCGGTGTGGGGTCCCCACGATGGCTGGATGATGGTACTGCCCAGAAATGCCTCGGTGGGCCTGGTTCCCCAGCCCGGGGCCGACCCAAACGCTGTCCTACACCCCCACGGACCAGACACTCGCCCAGTGACCAATCCCTCCGCAGTGCCCATGGGGCTCCAACACCACAGACCTCGTGCACAGCCATCCATCCGCGTGGCCAAATCGCCTCTCATTCTCCAAACAAATGCTTCCTGGGTGCCGGCGACATGCCAGGCTCTGCAGCTGGGGGAGCTCACAGATCAGCAAACGAGAGAGGTGACCAGTCAAGGGCCCAGGTGTGGTGGGGCCCGTGACAGAGGGAAGGGCCCTGTCCTGGCCCCAGCATCAGGGGGGGCTCCCCAAATGCGCAGGGCAGGAAGGCAGGCTCCAGATCCAGGCACACTGGTTGGAAACCTCAGCTCTCCTTATACCAGTGACAAGACCCAGGTCCATTCTAAACCCTCTGAGCCTCAGTTTCCTCACCTGTAAAATGGGGCCCAAAGTCACACCAAAGCTGTGGGGTCGTGTGAGAGGCAAAGGAGAGGAATGTAAAGTGCTTACAGGCACAGCTCCTGGCCCAGGGCAAGAAGACAGTGAATCTCAGCCATCATTGGCATCACTGCTGTTATTCTAAGTAGAAACTTCAACCAGGAACAGGAGCATCAGGTGCAGAGGCCCCCAGGCAAGAGAGAGCGGCAGCACCCTCAAGACTGCAGGAGCTGGATCCAGCTGCTGCAGGGGTGCACGGGTGAGCGTGACAAAGACAGTCCCTCAGAGTCGAGGAAGGATGAGGGCCTTCTGAGTGCAACGGGGTTTTGAACAGACGTGGCACAGTCAGATTTGCCTGTGAGTGGAATCACTCTCGCTAAAGTGTGAAGGACACACTGGGATGTGAGAGGCGGATGAGGGAGGCGGAGGCTCTTGAGGATCCTGGCATGAGATGGTGGAAACCTGGGCCCAGCAAGTTGGAGGAGGTTGCTGCGGAGACAAGAGCCATCCAAGAGAGAGAAACAGTAAGAACAAGCACCTGCTAAGGTGGACGCGGTGAGGCCGAGGGGGCGTGGACCCGCTGACACCATCCTTCACCATCCATAGCTTCTGCAGGCACAGCCTGGGCCCGGCGGAGCGCTGAGGCTCTGCCATGCGAGGTCACTCCTGGCCAGGAACACGGGAGCCGGACCAGCACCAAACCCCGAGCAGCCCTGCGTGAGCATGCGGCACGGTGCCTCTCGCGTCCCTGCACACGAATGTAGATCATCAGTCTCCGCTGGGGACGGGAACCCGGGGGTAAGCGTTGTTACCCACATGACAGAGGTAGGAGGATTGCTCTGAGAGACGGATGTGATTAACAGCCAGGGGATTTGATTTATGAGGAAAGATCAAAAAGACCCGAATCTGGAGAGCCAGAGGGGTGAGAGCGTCAGAACCGGGGCATGGGGCACAGGGGGACGCTAGGAGCCAGGAGCTCCAGTGGGGGCTGATCTCTGGGGTGAAACCAGGAGGAAAGCTGACAAATGAGTATGCAGTCTGAAAGGAAGGGAACTTCCTGACGTGGGGATGGGCTTTCCTGCCAGGTCACAGGGACTCACGCGCAAGAAGCAGAGACCCGTGGCCCACACTCGGGACGTTCAGCACAAGGGCTGGCCGTGCACTCTCCTGGTGGGGGAAGCCAGGGGGGTGTGGAGAGGTGGAGGGACGCAGGACACGGGTCCTAATGGAGGTGACAGGTGGTTCTGTGACCCAGCCCTCGAAGAGGCCTGTAGCAGTCAGGGTTCTCCAGAGACAGAGCCTGTGTGCATGTGTGCACGTGCGTGTGGAGAAAGGTTTAGTCTAGGAATTGACTCACAAGATTGTGGGGGTCGGCCCGTCCACAGTCTGCAGGACAGGCCAGAGACCCAGAGAAACGTGGATGTTGCAGCTTGAGTCCCAAGGCCATCTGCTGGCAGAATTCCCTCCTCCTCCAGGGACGTTGGTCTTTTTTTTTTTTTTTTTTTTTTTGGCTAAAGCCTTCAACGGATTGGGTGAGGCCCACCTACATTATGAAGGGGTCATCTGCTTTACTGAATGTCTGCTGATTTAAATGTTAGTTCATTTTTAAAATATCATCACAGGGGCGCCTGGGTGGCTCAATCGTTAAGCGTCTGCCTTCGGCTCAGGTCATGATCCCAGGGTCCTGGGATCGAGCCCCACGTCGGGCTCCCTGCTCAGCAGGAAGCCTGCTTCTCCCTCTCCCACTCCCCCTGCTTGTGTTCCCTCTCTCACTGTGTCTCTGTCAAATAAATAAATAAAATCTTGAAAAAAAAATAAAAATAAAATATCATCACAGTGACATCTAGACTGGTGTTTCACCAAATACCTGGGTGCTGCAGCCTGGCAGCTATAATATTAACCATCGTGGGGTCCCTGTCGATGCACATTTGTTCTTACGGTCCCCCATGGGCCTGGCCCTGGGTAGGGGACATGGTGGCAGAGAACACTGGCCCTGCCCCCACAGAGCCCCTGCCATGATGTGGGGCGTGGATCAGCAGACAGCCCCTTCTCCCCGACCAAACGAGAGCCGGATGCAGGGTTTAGGCACGCCTCACCGAGAATGTGGGCTTTATCACAACTAAGCCATGATGAGACCTCAGAATGAAACTCACTCCCAGAGCCACAGGAGGCCTGAACAACCACAGGCCCCCACACCCACCCCGCCAGCTGGCCATGGTCCCAAGCGCTCTCCCACTCTCTGGGCAAATGGGCAGATCCTAAAAAGCATGAACAGGGAGCCACTGCAGGCGGGGCACCATCCTAAGTCCCATACAGACAGCTCACTGAATGCTCTCAGCAATACAATGTCCATTTCCCAGGTGAGTAAACCGAGGTGGAGAAGCTAAGTGAGTCACCCAGGGTCACAGCAGCGGTGCAGCCGGGATTTGGACACAGGTTATGGGGCACTCAGCCCCAGCCCTACATACCACACCTCAGTGAGGAGGATCAGAGGGGGCTCCCACAGGGAGTGACATCGAACTTGGCACACTGACCCCTAGAGGACCTGAGGGCCCACACAGTAGAGGGGCCGGACTAGAGACCTGAGAGACCCTGGTGCGTGACACGACTGATCCTCAGTTTCCTCCCCTGTAAAATGGGAGCAAGGCTCCCTTCTGGAAGTGGAGGCAAGTGCCCGCCCTTGGGATGCTCAGGGATGGCCGCGATCTAGGTTTTCATGCTGCAGAAACCACCTAGTGATGGAGGATGGTGGGAGCATGGGGAAAGGTGCCCCCCCCGTGCCCCCCACTGGGAGTGGCAGAGAGCCAGAATGTTCTCCCGTGGGAGGCAAGTACTCAGACTGCAGCAGAGGCAGGAATAGGTGGGCTAGGGGCTTGCAGACAAGAGACCCATCAGGATGGGGTGGGCTCCAGGGATGTGGGAGAAAGTCCGGCCCAGCAGGCAGACCCTGGCCCCAGCAGGGAATGGCCAGTCTAGAAGCGGGGTTTGGGCGTGGGGCCAGGTCACCTGATGTCTCTCTCCCCCTGACTCCGGGTTTAGACCCCAGCTCGGCCACTTGCTAGGTGTGTGACGTTGGGGCAAATCACCAAACTGCTCTGGGCCTGTGTCCTCAGGGGAGATGGCGTGTAGCTCAAACAAGACCAGCACACACCAGCACCTAGAACTCACCTCACTGGAAATGGGTGACCTCTCCTGCTGCACCACCAGGCTGCCCAGGACACAGCTCTTCTTTTCCTACGTTGGACCTAAAATAGTCTATTTGGGGAAGTACACAGCTGCAAGCATCACCGGCTGGAGACTCGCCTGATAACGTTCTGGTCTATTTCTTCTGGATGTTTTTAATTCATATTTTTTCCATACACGCACATCTTGTGGTATGCATAATGTTGCCTTTTGCTTTTTTTTTAATGTGACCATAAGCATTTTACTCTATTATTAAACATTTTCATCACTATCACTTTAGTTAAGACGATACAAAATCTTTTAATATGTAAATACAAGACTTACTGATTGTCCTCTATCTCCAGATGTTTTTTCTCCTAAACGATTCTGATAAACATCTTGTCATCTACTTATCTCTTTGTCCAAACTCTTTTTTGCCTCCATTCCCTAACGTGGAATTCCTAAGCCAACCGGCTCTTGACAAACAGGGACAAGTCACTTCCCAAAATCTTGCAGTAACTCTGACTGCCTGAAGCTGGGTGCTGGCCACACCCACGCCACCACCACTGGGGAGACCTCGCTGGGTGCACCACAGGGTCCGCTCTAAGCGCTGGTCTCTGGCTCTGGTCTTGGTTCTCCCTCCACTCCGACTCTCACCAAGTTGTCATGACAACTTCCTTCCAGTCACATGCAGAGCCAGGTGCACCCACGTGGTCCTCACCAGTCCAAATTTCAAAACAGTTGTTTTATGTTACAGTTCAAGAAAGTTCTCCTAGCTCTTACATTCTTACCGTTTCTTACAGTTGTCATTGTCATGGCTTGAGATCTTCTTGTTATAAGAAAGAAAACACCACAGACCCGAGGCTCCCTTGAGCTCCTCCCCAGGGCCTGCCCTCCTCCCTCCCTGTCCCAGGGTGGTGGTGACCTAGAGGCTGGTACATGCCCACCCTGAGTCTTCACTCTCACTGCTTACGTGTCCATAAAAAAAAAAAAAAAAAAAAAATTGGGAACTTTGTGGTTTCAAACACAATGCGTTTTCACAATGTTTTGTGTTTTCAAAATGTATGTGAATGATCTAAAGCCTAATTCTGCAACTTGCTCCTTCCCAACTGCTGCATTAAACCAAATTAAAACACAAAACAAAACACCACCACACCTCCTCTGGGGCCCCTGGAAAGCCTCAACAGGGCGGCACTGATAACGCCATTCCCCCACTTTCTTCCTTCTGGAAAACAGATTCATCCTGGGCTCATGGAAAAGCCTGGATGTTCTTAACTCCTGGAATCACGTGGTAATGAAAACGCCACATATGAAAAACTTGCAAAGGACAGCAAAAGTTGTTCCTGGAGCAAAATGTGTAATCTTAACATTTTACATTGGAAAAGGGGGCTGAAAACTAATAAGCTGAGCATCCAACTTAAGATACAAAAATCACAAAGGAAGAAGGAAGAGAATGAATGAATGAAACAGAAAAAAAGGAATGATGCAAATACTCAACCAAGCTGACATCCACTGATCTCTGATAAGAATGATCAAGAAAGGGGCATCTGGGTGGCTCAGTCCATTAAACATCTGCCTTCAGCTCAGATCATGATCTCAGGGTCCTGGGATCGAGTCCTACACCAGGCTCCCTGCTCGGCGGGGAGTCTGCTTCTCCCTCTCCCCCACGCCCTCTTTCTCTCTCTAATAAATAAATAAAATCTTTAAAAAAATGATCAAGAAAAACAAAGGGAGTCCATAAACAATATTTGGAATAAAGAATGGGTGTGACTATAGATATGTCACAGACTAAAATGCTAATAAAATAAATCTTAATGACAATACCTCTAAATATAAAACGAAATAGACACATTCCTTACTGAACTCGCAGAGGAAGAAATTAACATTTGAAGAGCCCCACGATTTAAAGCCCAAAGCAAGAATCAACCCTCTCTCAGCTGGAAGGCTCTGAGCCTGGATCATTCCAGTCTTATTCCACATTCCCCGTTTCTGAAGCCTGTACAAGACTGATGCCAAAACCAGAGACAAACTGTATGAGAAAGAAAAATGCAGCTAATCGCACTCGTGAACAAAGATGGAAAAATCCTAAACAAAATATTAGCAGCAGGACTGAACCTTTTGTACAAAGTTAGTGGAAATGTAACCACATCATAGGCATGATGGATTTATCCTGGGAATGCACGGATGATTTTACGATAGAAACCCTAAGTGTGCATCACCATACCATCAGGTTAAAGGAAATACGGTCATCTCAATAATGCAGAAGAAAATCTGATGAAATCCAACAGGATGATTTGGAACAAAACAAAGCAAAATAAAAAATTTTAGTAAACTAGAAACACAAAGACAGTTTCTTAACTTGGAAAAGTATATCTACCAAAAGCCTACAACAATTGTCATCCTTCCTGGGTGAAAACTAGAAACAGTCCCTCTACTAGGCATCAAAAACAAGAAGTTGATACTCCCTACTTCTGTTACGTCATGCTAGAGATCCTAGCCATTGCAACGAGGAAAGAAAAAGAAATAAACTACAAGACAGTAATGAACTCTGGTTATTCATCACAAATATCTATATAGAAAACCCAAAGGAGATCTACAATCAAATTATTAAAAGTACTAAGAGAATCCAAAACTATTTTTGAAGTTAAGTTTTACATAGAAAAATCAATTAGCTTTCTACACAACAGCAACAAACAGAAAATGTAATTTTAAAAAGACAGCATGCATAATACCAACAAAAAATCTTAACTACCTAGAAGTAACTCTAATAATTGTGCACAAGACTTTTATGGGAAAATATTTTTAACTGAGGTACAATACACATACAGTTAAACTCACCCTTTTTAGTATATAGTTATACAAATCTTAACAAATATATGTGGTCATGTAACCACCTCCGGAGTCAAGATAGAGAGCATTTCCATCAGCCCAGGTAGTTCCCCTGCATCCCTAGAGCTGTCATCTTGGGCCCAGCGTCCCGTGTACCCAGTGGAATGGGTATGATACTCAGGAAAACACTACCCCATACCAAGGGCTGAGCTAGGGGTAGGGTCACTGGCCACAGAGGCTAGGATGGATGAGAAAGGTTCCACTAATATACTAATGTGACCCTACTAGATAAAAACTAACACAGGTTCTCAGACACAGAGAAGTTAGGACATTTCTGTACATAGTAGGGCCAGTAACCTTCCCTACACCCATAGGTTTCTCCAACCCAGGGCCCTGATGCACAGAGAGGTCAAGTTATGTCCAGAGTCACAGCACAAACACCTTCTCCCCACCATGAACTCTTCTTCCCTGTCTTTCTCTTCAGCCCAGAACCCTGGACGTGCACAGAGGGTAATAGGGGAGGGGACGGGGGGGAGGGGACGGGGGGGAGGGGAGAGTTGAAATCATGTGAGCACTGAAGAGTGACTTTTAAACGGTTCAGAGAAATAAGGCCTCCGATGACACATCTGAATTCTATCAGACATGATAATACAGGGTAGCAAATCCATAGTGGCTGGAGTGAGTGGAAATGGGAACCATGGGAAAGCCTGGGGCTGGACGAGGTGCTGGCCTCAGTCCCAGGCTCTACCCACAAAGCATCCATGTCCCCAATAGCAGAGGTACCTGGTTCCCAGCCCACCCCACCAGGGAAGCAGGTAGTCCTCAGGGGAATGGAGGACTCCATGCCCAGTGCTCCACAGGGCCTTGGCACCAGGTCGTCGGCAGCCGGGCCTGCCCTTCCCACTGCCCTGGTCCCAGAAGAGCCCCAGAGGTCAAGGGTCAAGCCCACTCACACTGCATCCCTGGTGGCCACTGAGGTAGCGGTGGAGCCTGTCTGCAGGCTGCGTGTGTCACTGGTGGACCCTGGGCACCCTTGGGCCTCCGCACAGGGAACTTCCCACCCTCGCCTCCCAGGATAGCCGTCCCTCCACAGGTCGGCCTGTCGGGCTCCTATCTGTGTTCAGATTCCTCGGTGCTCCCTGGGAACCTACAGCCCTGTGGTGACGGCCAGATTCCACCCCTCTTCCCAACTAGATGGCAACCATCTCCAAGGCAGGAGACTGCCGGGCCCAAGCCCTGTCTTCCCCACTTCCTTGCTGTGTGACCTTAGGCGAGTCTCCGAACACCTCTGTGCCTCTGTCCTTGTCTGTAAAATGGGGCTGGTCGTAGCAGCTTACGCATGCACATTTTACTTTAGAAGATTAATGGAGGGGCGCCTGGGCGGGCTCAGTCGTTAAGCGTCTGCCTTCAGCTCAGGTCATGATCCCGGGGTCCTGGGATCGAGTCCCACATCGGGCTCCCTGCTCAGCGGGAAGCCTGCTTCTCCCTCTCCTACTCCCCCTGCTTGTGTTCCCTCTCTCACTGTCTCTCTCTGTCAAATAAATAAATAAGATCTTTTTAAAAAAATTAATGGAATGTATCCTCTCTATGTCCCAAGTGCCCAGGGTCTCAGAGACACCTGCCGAGTGACTGCCCGGGGAGGGATTTTGCCC
The DNA here is from genome assembly GCF_003265705.2 of Callorhinus ursinus. Taxonomy (NCBI): domain Eukaryota; kingdom Metazoa; phylum Chordata; class Mammalia; order Carnivora; family Otariidae; genus Callorhinus; species Callorhinus ursinus. The sequence goes on from NW_027397066.1 coordinate 4,087,752, forward strand.
CGGTTACCTCTCTGCGGACTCTGTCTGGTAATAAGGCAGGTGCAGAGCAGCGATGCAGTGGACCAGGCCACCTGGGTTCAAATCTCAGAGCCCCTGACTCCTTGCTGTGTGACATCAGGGAGGCCAGCAACCTCTCTGTTTCTGTGCTGTAAATGGGGTAGAAACAGATGATGCACAGCAGGTGCACAGTGAGGCCTCAAGAAGTCACTGCTCTTCCAACCATTAATAAAAGTAACTTTCCTTCCCCTCCGACTCCCCTCTCCTCCCTCCCCCCCCCGGAAAGGCTGGAGGAGGAAGGCAGGAGAGTGATGAGGCCCCGGTCAGCGCCCCAGTCAGGCGAGGCCGATAAATGGAGCCTGATCCAGGAAGGATTTAGCAAGCCCCACAAGTTGGCCCTAAGCAAAGCACCGGGGCCCGGGCGGAGGTGCTGGGGCCGAGACAGGTGAGCTGCAGACGCCCAGCCACCCCTCGCTGCCCCCTGGCGGCCGAAGCCCGCAGCACTGGCCGGTCCGCAGGTGGCCAGCCCGCAGGAGGCAGGTCCCGGGGTCACGTATGTGAGAGGCAGGTCAGCAGGCCCCCAGGGCAGCAGCCCCAGCCCAGAGGCACAACTGAGGGGATGCGGGACCGCATCAGAATGGAGCCGGCTTTGTACCCACGTGCCAGAGCCCAGGCACTCCAGCTCGGAGGGCACCTGGCTGGTGCCAATTGTGCCCACCCGCTAGGCCCAGACAGACGCCATTTGGCGGGGCACTCGGGCAGGGTAAGACTCAGCAAGGACAGCTTCTGGGAAAAGGCCACTGACTTCTTCGGCCTCCGTCAGTGAGCACACAGTGGGGACAGGCAGAGCTGGGCTCTGGACCCTGCTCCACGGAGCATGCTGACAAACGCTGCACCAGATACAGCCCTCCTCACGCGCACGGACGCGGCCTAACCATGGTAACGGTCAGTCAACTCTGGGAAAGCCTGCTGTTCCCGCCACGGAGCCCAGGACGGAGCCCAGAGCCACATCTGGACGCCAGGAGGACGCCCACCCTCTGCTGCTGGGCCCAGGAAGCAAGGCCAATGTGGAGGAACCCTAGCTGTAGGCTCCCACCCCAAATCCCCCGGCTGGGGGCGCTGGGCATGCCAGTGGGCTTCTGGAAGGCTCAGAAGCAGCCCACCCTCGGTGGGTGCCCCCTGAAGATGAGCAGGGCTGAGCCAGGCTTAGAGGGACAAGTCCAGAGACTCGCCAAATGGCGGAGGGCCAGGTTAGGTGCAGAAACAGTAAAGATGAGTATGGGCCAGCCAGTCCCCAAGGAGCCCACGGTCTGACAGACACAGACGGGACGCTTCTTGGGACAGACACTGGAAGGATGCATCAGGCTGAGGCAGACCTGGAGGAGGCAGGCAGAGGGAGCAGCAGGTGGGAAGGCCGGGCGGAGCTGAGCACGGGGAAGAGCGGGGCCGGAGGTCCTCGGTCCTGTGCGGAGTGCGAGGTGGTGGGCCACGGGCAGATGCTGGGAGGTGGACAGACCCCAGGTGAGGCCCAGCAGGGTCCTGGTACTTCCCACACATGCACCTGACCCTCCAACAATCCTGGAAGGTGAGTGATCTTATCCTCCTGCAGAGATGAAGAAACTGAGGCACAAAGAGGCTAAGAAACTTGTCCAAGGCCACCAGACTAGTACACTGATTGAGCCAGGATTTGACACCCCCACCAAGCCCAGGCCCTAATGCCTCCTGGGCAACAGGGAGCCACGGGAGGTTACTGAGTGTGGGGGTGGCTGGTTCTCTGTGTGAGGTTGGGTGGAAGGAGGCTGGGGGTGGAGTCCTGGGCACAGCCCGGGCCGCTGCAGGAAGGAGCTGCACAGGGACCACAGAGCCAAGCCATCCTCGGGTTCTGCAGTGATGGTGGCGGACATGCCGACCCTGAGATAGTGGGGGCGGCCGAGAGGACCTCATGAGGACGGGCGGCCCCCAGGTCCGCTGCACTGCCCAGCTCCCCCTGCCAGGCCAGGCCCGTGCCGCTTCCTCCCTGTTCCCCAGAGCCCCTGCCCAGGTTCAAAGCCAGGCCTTCGGGCAGCTCTGAAATGCTAGCAGTATTAGAGACACCACCTGGGACCCCCCCCCATTCCAGAAGTCCCCTTTTCACCTTTGCCAGGGGAGGCTGGCCCCAGTCATTTCTCTGTTCTGTTTTGCTGTTTCCCCGTGGGAGAAACATCCACAGAGAGCAGCCGTTCTCCTCCAGCGCCCTCGGCTCCGGGGCGCAGGGCCGTGGCAGGGCGGGGAGGCGGCGGGGGTCCTGCGCCGTGAAGCCTGCCGCGCCCCGGGCCGGCCTGGTACACACACAGCTGGGCCTGCGAGAATAACAGAATACAAATTCATATTAATGTTCTGTTTAGCCAGAATCTGAATTTCAAATCGGGCCCCACGTTGATTCAGATGGATGGCAGCCTGTCTCCCGGAACCCATCAAGGAGTGCGGGGGGGGACCCCCCGTGGCCCGCCAGCCCCGCGGGCAGCCAAGTGGCTCTCTGCGAGGGGCCCAGCGCCTCCAGCCGGGGTGCAGGGGGCTTTGTACCAAACAGGCGGCTCCAAACCCTCCCCTGGGTTTACTCGCCAGAACTCCCCCAGGAACCTCCACTTGATACGGAGGTTTGTTCAGCCTTGTTGAGGTAGAAGAGACAACATGTAAGCTATTTAAAGTGCGCGCCCTGGTGAGATGTGATACACGGCCCCGTGGCAGACCAGCTACCACACCCACCATCTCTCCCGTGGGTGTGTGTGTGTGTGTGTGTGTGAACCCCAAAGTCCCACTCTCAGCAAAGGTCAAGCCCACAACACAGCGTCATCATACAGAGTCATCCGCCCTGCTCATAGATTTACACGAGCTCCTCGGGCCCTACCCCTCTTACAGCTCAGAGCTCGTGCGCTCTGACCCACCGGCCCCCGGCCCCTGCAACCACCCTTCCGCTCTGTTTCCAGGAGTTTGACTTTGTTTCCGATTCCTCATACAAGTGACACCATGCAGGGTTCGTCTTTCTCTGTGGGGCTAATTTCTCCCGGCATCGCACCCCAGGCGCGTCCCCGCCTCTGCAGGTGGCTGAGCAGTACTGGGAGGCGGCCTCTTTCCTGTTAACTCTGCCGCCCTCGGCCGCCCGCGACACCATCTGCCCAAGAATGACACCCAATCATTCCCTCCTTCATACGTTCCCCTTCTCCCGTGGCCCCGCTGTGCCTGGCATTGGCTCACGGAAGGCTCTCCCTGCACTGGGACCACCAAAGGCACGGTCACTGTGGCCTGTTTCTCGCACCCCCTACCCACACTCTGACCTGTGGCAAGCGCCACCCTCGGGGTCTCATTCCCCTCGTCTGGGAAATGGGACAACGGTACCCGCCGCCCCTGCATGGGATCTAAGAAACATTCCATTCTCTCAGCAGCACTCGGCAAGCATTTGGCGCCCCCCGCCCCATGTTCCAGGCCCTGTGCTTGGGGCGGGGGCTGGGGGTGGAGGGGATGGGCAGGGGTGACCACCACAGTGAGCAAAACAGACCAGACTCTTTGCCCCAGTGGAGCTGATGTCCCAGAGCCGTGGTTCTCAACCAGGGGCAGTTTGTGCCCCAGAGGACACTTGGCAACATCCGGAGACATTTTTGATTTTCATAACCCTGGGGGGTCAGGGTGCTACAGGCATCCAGTGCGTGGAGAGCGGGGGTGTCCCTAAAGTCTTTAAGGCACAGGATGGCCCCAAGCAGAGAGTTATCCACCCCAGAAGCCAGTAGCGCCAGGGTCGAGAAGCCCTACTCTAGGGGAGAGACAGTAAACAAGATAGATAAGTAAAACACATAGATTGCTAGAAGGTGCTATGTGCTAAGAGTTCACACAAAGAAGCGAGAACACAGCTCCATCTGCCCCAGCACAGCAAGAATGAGGCTCAGCACGCAGGGGACGCTTCCAGCCCTGAGACCCAAAGACAGGCCGCCCGCTTGGCATCCACGCAGGCCAGAGACGGCCCCCCGCAGCTGCCAGGGGGACCCAGAGATGAATGGGGCCAGGTCCCTGCCCCCAGGGCCCCTGGGGCCCCCAGGCTAACCGAGGGAACACACACAGAGTGCTCCGAGGCTTTGGCCACCTGTGGGCCGTGTGCCCCTCAGCAGGTGGCCTGAGTTTCAATTCTCCCATATGTGAAATGGGGACAGTGGAGGGACCTACCCTGTGTGGCTGTTTCGAAGTCAAATGGGACCCGGTCATGAGAAAAGCTCAGTCAAGGGCCACTGCTGTTATGGTACACAGTGGTGCAGGGACACGGAAGGTTCTGGAACACTGGGAGGAGGGACTGGTGAGCGTGCCTTCAGGAGGCACAAAAGCTGAGAGAGGCTTCATCCGGGAAGGGGCACCCACTCCACCTTGAAGGCTGAAGTTCACCAGGTCACTAAGACCAGGAAGGACGGCCAGACACAGTGACCCGAGTAGCTGTCACCGAGGCAGAGAGTCACTGTGTGTGTGAAGATGCTGAGGGACAGAGAGGAAGAGGGCAGGAGGTGATGCTGGAGAGGGGTGTAGGGCCCAGCAGCCGCAAGGCCACGAGTACCAGGCCAAGGACCTGACTTCATCCTCACCTCCTAACTGCCCCTGACAGTCTGTTCTCAACTCAGCAGCCAAACGGATCCCTGGAAACCCAAAGCCAGACCAGACCCTCCCATCCTAAGCCACATCCTTACAAGTCTCTCACAGAGAATAGGACCTTTGAACTGGGCCTTGAAGGATGAGAAGGGGTTTGTCGCGGGGGGGGGGGGGGGGGGGGCCCTTCTGAGAGGGGTCCTGCATGGCTGCAGGGTGCTTCACACAGAGGAGAGGCGGCAAGCTGGAGTAATCCCTCACAGGCCTGGAGGTGGAAGTCCGGTGGAGCCGTCCAGGAGGGGAGCTCTGAGAGTCTGACGCTGGCGGGGGACACACTCAGCCTCCCTGCCTCCCTGGATCCTCACCCCCACCCCATGCTGGGGAGCACTCCGCTCCATTTCGAAGCGCAGAAATGGGAGCCCAGCAGGGAGGGTCTGCCCCATCCCGACCCCAGGCTGCAACATTCCCCGGCTTTCCTTTGCAGGGAACTTCTGTCGTCCTCAGGCCCTGCCAAAAGGTACATACTTTATTTGTTTTTAGATGTGTTAAGACGTAAACATGCTTCAGCGCTTGATGGTCTTTTAAACATACCTTGTCTCTGAATACCACGTTGTTGAGCTCACGGGCTCTGCGGCGCTGGTGCGTTTGGCCGGCGCTCGAGCTGTAGCTGGCTCCTCCACTCAGCGGAGGGGCCCTGGGGTGGCGTCCAGCCTCTGCGACCGAGCCAAGAGCTGCTGGGACCCTCGGCCACATGGCTCCTGCCGTCGGGTGAGACCCTCGAAGGGCCGCCGAGGTCTCGCCAAACCTGCTCCCAGACGGGCGGCACCGTCTGCCAGCACACCTGCTACACACAAGCCTTCGGATTGGCCCGCATCCTGCCAGTGATTGGTCGATGCCCAAGCATGTGATGCCCACATGGCCAATGAGAAGAGAGCTGCCCAGGGGATGCCGGCAATTTCTCTAAAGCCCAGGACTGACTAGCCCCAGCCCTAACCCCTAACCCTGACTCACTGGACGGCCGGGCCCCCGCTCTGCGTCTGCACACGACACTCCAGCCACCCCGCGTCCACCAAGAGGCCAGGCAGAGCAGCGAGATGGAAAGCCCGGTCCCTGGGTGTCCATCACAGAGCCCCTGAATGAACCACCCCTGGGACTGCCCTGCCCTGCCCTCGGACTGCAGCCTGTTACAGGGAACTGTGAATGTCCTTACTGTCTTAGTCATCCTGAGTTGCCCCGATGGCCTCCCAGCTAGTTCTCCAGCAATTCCATGACGGCTCACTCTCCTTTTTAGCAAACTTATTTTCTCGTTAAATCAGCCAGAGCTGAGGGGCGTCTGTGTGGCTCAGTGGGTTAAGCATCTTCCTTCTACTGAGATCATGATTCCGGGATCCTGGGATCGAGCCCTATGTCCAGCTCCCTGCTCAGCAGGGATCTTGCTTCTCCCCCTGCCCTTCTCTCCCTGCCCCTGTGCTTGCTCACTCATTCTCTCTCTTGCCTCTCTCTCTCTCCAATAAATTAATAAAATTAAAAAAAAAACCCAGCCAGAGTTGGTTTCAGTTACTTGCATTAGACTCTCCACTCCTGATGATGGACAGGAGAGCCTGAACTCAGGTCTGCCTGCCAACGAACAATGGGGCCAAGACAGGAATGTGGGAGTGCTTGGAGACAGAAATGAGAGAGAAGGTGGAGCAGAGGCTGGGGCTCCAAGACATAACCACCCCTTCGTGGGTGGGAACACCAAGGTCACAGCAGGGCTCAGATCTAGAGGTCACAGTGCAGGAGCACGGCGGGGTCAGATCGGGGGGGTCACAGTGCAGGAGCACAGCGGGGCTCAAATCCCAGAGGGACTGGAATGCCAAGCAGAAGAATGTTGACTGTATTTTTTAAAGTCACAAGATTTTGGGGCACCTGGGTGGCTCAGTTGGTTGAACATCTGACTTTTTAAGATTTTATTTATTTGACAGAGAGAGACACAGCGAGAGAGGGAACACAAGCAGGGGGAGTGGCAGAGGGAGAAGCAGACTCCCAGCTGAGCAGGGAGCCCGACACAGGACTCGATCCCAGGATCCTGGGATCATGACCCGAGCTGAAGGCAGACGCTTAACGACTGAGCCGCCCACGCGCCCCAAACATCTGACTCTTGATCTCAGCTCAGGTCTTGATCTTGGAGTCATGAGTTTAAGCTCCGTGTTGGGCTCCACGCTAGTCATGGAGCCTCCTTACCAAGATAAAAAATAAAGTCACGAGATTTTGACCAAAAGAGTCATCTAGTGAAACTGGCACTTTACGGGGTTTGCCTAGATGTGGTAGTTAGGGGTCCCAGAGGGGGGCCCGGCATCCTCCAAGCTTCCACCAGGAGCCAGCCAGGGCCCACACCGTCTCAGCTGGTGCACAGAGCTCCCCTCCGAGGGAGAGCGTGCTCTCTTTTCCAGATGAGTCCTGGGGCACAGATCAGGGAAGCCACTGCTCCAGCCCCCAGCTGGTCAGGAGTACAGCAGGAATTCAGAGGGACACCAAACCCGGGGCGTTTCGCTGCATCCTGCCGCCCCAAGCGTTAGGAGAGAGTTAGCACCTAGGTGTGATACTGCCCAAATCACCCACCCTGCTCCGGCAGGGGGAGACCCCTACACCGACCAGCAAAATGTTTCTGTAATTCTTAAAACCCAGGGACTGGGTCACTAGCTTTAAAGCCATCTCGTCTCACGGCTGCCAAGTCTGATAAGTGACATTCCATCTTTTTATGCTACATTAATTTAAATAAAGCCTTTGCCAGATGACAATCTCTGTCTGTGTGTAATAAAATAAGCTGAAGAAATCTTACCACTAGGCGGGAGCGGGGGGAGAGAAAGGTCAAACTTTGTCAGGGTCTCGGAAACCACGGGAAGATCTTCCCTTCCGGCCAGGGAAGCAGAGTCCAGAAAGTTCTGCTTCCGCAGGTGGCTGCAGCAAAGGCAGGCTGGCAGGGCCTGGACCTAAACCCAGGGCTGTCTAAGTTCACTCACTTGCCGCTCACCGGTGAGCACCGAGGGCAGAGAGAAGCTGAAGTGATCAGGGAGTCTTCCTGGAGGAGGAGGCATTTTATACTCTGCATCAAAGGGTGAGTAGGAGCCAGGGGCATTTAGAACAGGGAACGGGCTTTCCCTGAAAGGGGAAAAGTATGAGCTAAGGCTCAGAGGTGAGGGCGAAGCTGCAGGTCAAAATAGAGCCTTGAAGTCCCCGACGAATCTCCCTTTTAAACTCATCTCAAACTGGGGAGCTGGAGAGGAACTAAGTTGCAAAGGAAGATTTGCTATTCGCTTTCTCCTTGAACAAAACTCTCTGGCCAAGATTTTTAAATCCTCTTCCCTCTTGAAAAAAAAAAAAAAAATCTCTGGTTTCCAGCTTGCATTTTTGGCAACCTCGTTCCCCAAGTCTCGGCATTCAGGAGAAGCAATGCGCTCACAAGAAGGCGTGCGGCCGCCAGCAGGGAAGGAGGCCAGGGCGGGTGTGAGCCAGCCGGGTGGGAGCAGAGAAGGAAGGGGGGAAGGGGGCCTGGGAAGGGTTCTGCTCTGAGGGGCGCCACCAGAGGGAAGGAGAGTGGCGCCACGGAGTGCCAGCCCCACGCACACCCCAGGCACTGCCCGCGGGCGGCCTGCCTGAACTCGATGACACTTCACGCCCCGGTCCGCCTTTCAGGGGCCAACACTGGTGAAGCACCTGCTGGGGGCACCATGCCACTGTGTGCTCGGATAAAGGGACTGCCTCTCTGTGACTCCTTTCCCCCTCACGCGGACAAATTTCCTTCCTCGATGGGAGGGGTAGTCCACCAGAGGGACTCAGGTGCGTGGGGAAAAGGAGACAGGACTTAATGAAAGACAGCCCCCGCGGAAGGGGTCTCGTGTGGACAACCCCAGCATTGGCGAGGGCAGCAGCCGGCAAGCAGGCGGCCCCAGGCGCTGGGCTCCGTTCCTCACAGACTCCGAGTGCACCCACTCTTCACTGGCCGTCGGACCCCACAAGACCCAGACGCAGGTCAGTGGAGTTGACACAGACACAGCACGAGCCGGAAGACCGTTCTTGCCCCACGGAGCTTGGCTGGGGGCAACGGTGTGTCAGAGGTGGTCGTGTGAGCAGAGGCCTTAAGCGCACTTGCATTGTGAGACTCGGCCTCTTGTGCTCTGGGGATCCACCGTGAGCTTGGCACCCAGAACAAGACATGTGGAGGGGACCTGAAACCAGCCCCAGGCCCGGAGCCAGACCCTGCTGGCCCACAGACTTGCTGCGGCCATCCTGAAGATCCATGAGCAACGAAGTATTTCCAGAGGTGGAGGTGACTTGTCCCGCGGTATGACTGCGGCCAGAACTGACTGATACATAATGGTTCCATGGTACAGTAACGGCTTGGTGGGCGGTATCGTCAGAGCTCAGAGGAAATCCTAAGCAATTAGACAAGACTTCGGGGAGGAGGTGACATCAAGTATGAGTGAAAGTCAGATGCCGTTCCAGGCAGAGTAACCACAGGCAAGGAACAAAGGCGGGGATGAGCATGGGCTCAGAAGGGAAACCGCACGGTAAGACGCTTGCTGTCACCAGGGCATGGGATCTGGGGTCCCCGGAGCAGCCCCAGCTAGAGCACGCCGAACAGGAAACCCACACCGTCCAAGGCAACTGTCAGGCCCGCACAGTAATCCTTCCTTGGTTAACCAATCTGGCCACCCCCGTCCTGCCCCTGGGAGACCTGCCCTTGTCCACTGTCCTCCACGGGCCCGGGCCAGTGCTCAGTGGAGAGCGGAACCTGCTGGCCCACGAATCTCCATGTTCACCTCCAAGTTGGGCATTAGAGAGAAGGCCGTTCATTCCTGGGGGCTGACCCCCTTCACCGTCTTCACCGCCCACCTCCTCCTGGTGTGCTCAAAAATCTAGAAAGCTTCCGGTCCTTTCCATGCACATGCATCCACCCTCAACAGTCTTGTCTAAGCTTAGACTCGAAGCCTGAAGACTCCGAGTGTCTCCTGCTCTGGGCCCCGCCCCCTGCCCCGGCCTGGACCCAGTCACCTTTGTCCTGGGGTAATTCGAGACACCAAGTTCCAGAGAGAAACACCTGCCTCCTCACTGGACCGTGACCGGCGGGTTCTCTCAAGGGCCCTGGAGAAGGAGCGGGCAGCAGCCCCACCACGGCTGCTCGCATCCAGGTCGGCGTGGGGTGGAAAAGCACTGCCCTCTCGGCCCTGCAGAGCCCCTGGGGGCAGGATGCTTGGTCGCGGGCGATGCCAGCCAGGCCTCTCGCTCCATGTCCTTGGAGACAGGCTGGGTCTGGCGTCAGCTCACCCCTTTCCTGCGGGATTTCTCCACGAGGAACCCACATATGCCAATATTCGGAACCTTTCCCTCCATGCCCCCCACTACAACCCCGATGGCACGTGGTCATTGTCCCAAAGCCGAGCGGAGGACAGTTAGATAAAACGTCTCACCACGGCACGACGCAGGTCACCAGCTTTCCCACCTGTCACGAGGCTACACCAAACATCACCCTGGCTCCCTTTTCCATCCAGCCAAGTTCACATTTCTGGTGGTGTTACTTACGGCATCCTGCCTCTGGGCACCAGAATCTGATATAATCAGGCCTTCATGTAGCTGCACAGATGGCTACCTCATCTTCCACACTCAGAGCCCCCAAACGGGCTTCTGCTGAGCTGGTCACTCCTCCCAATGGACACCCCTAGTCCCTTGGGACGCTCCTTGGGAGGAGGAGCGGCCCCTGGAAGGGCACTGGGGGGACGTGTGGACCTTCTGCTCCCACCAGAGGGTGGGGTTTCAAGAGCCACACCGTGAAAACCGACCCATGGGATGGAATGGAGATGCACCTCCTAGACTCACCATCAAGGAAGGGGGCGGGTGACCTTCAATCCCCACCCCCTTCAGGGATGGCCTCTGCTGGGAGGCTCTGCACCTGGGCCACAACCTTTCCAGGGGCAGCCGCATCTGAGATGTGATCCAGGCTGGGGTAAAAGGACCCGACCATTTTGACCCAACGTTTTACAAACTGAAGCGTCTTTTAGCTCCGGAGCTCTCCAGAGGGCTGAGCAGGGCTGGCCTTGGACCTGCATCTCAGCTGGACGCCTTCCTCTGCTGAATCTGCTTCCTTCCCCTCCTTCCCCAGGAGTTGAGTCCCAAGGGTTCTCCCTAAAACCTTCCCGGAATGCTACACTCCACCTTGGAGTTGGCTTCCCAGGAAGCCCAGCCTGGGACACCAGGACGTGTCACTTGCACCCCAAGAAATGTGGTGGAAGCTGTGCATTGTGAACACTTGGGGAACGAGGCCAGGTCTCAGCACAGACTCAGGAAGAAATGCAAGGGCCACACAAGAGACCAGAAGGTCTCAGGAACCAGACCAGACCAGGAAGGACAGGTCCCAGGGCCAAGGATACAGCCCGGATATGTGCAAGGCCAGCAGGTGCAGGGAGGCAGAAGAGGGGAGCGGTTGGCACAGAGCCAGGGCTCCGTCAGGGAGAGCAAGGGCCAGAGGGAACAGAGTAGAATGACTCAGGCAAAGAACCAGACAGAATAAGGGGATGCATCCCATCCCCCAGACTCTCCAGCTATGTTCTGATCGCCGTTCCTTTTTACGGCTGTTCCCTCCACAGGAAAGCTCTAGAAGACTCTCCCACCACCCTTTCTACAAGCAGGCTGGATAGTGGCAGTCCAGGCCTCATCAGGAAGTTCCAGAATTTGTTCAGGGACCCAGGCTTTTCCTATCTTCTTGCTCTAGGATCCTCAGCACAGTTTCCCTCCTTATACTCACAAGATGGCTGCCAGAACACCAGGCATCACATCACCATACCAGGCAGGAAGGCAAAGTCTATGTTCCAGAAATTCACTTGGATCTCAAGGACAGCACCCGGTCACATGGCCACCCAAAGTGCAAGCGAGCCTGGGAGTCTGTCCTTTACCAGGACACAGCGCCACCGGACACAAAATCAGGGTTCTGACTTATGTAAAGTGGGAAGGGAATATTGGGTAGGCAACTCACCCTCTTCCAGCTGTGTGGCTGTGGGGTGGATGGGAGGATCAGATTGGAGGCAGGAGGCCGGGGAGGGAGCAGGGCAATGGTCCTGGGGAGAGCTGAGAAATCCCCCGCGGTGGGAGGAGAGGCCAGCACACCACACAGCCAGGCCACCAGTGTCCTGGTCCGTGGGAGGAGCAAGCTGGACAAAGCACCCGCCCCAGCCAAGGCCCCGACCTTGTGAAGCCGTAGTGTGGGGCCATGGGCCCTCCCACAGCAGCCTCCCTCCGTCCTCTGGCCTCCCGGCCTCAGCCTCCCAGCTTGACCCAGGCATCCTTGTTCTGGTGCCCAGCCCAGGCCCGGGCCGGAGGAGGGGTCCAGTAGGGAGGGCTGAGCAGGACCGCCAGGGAGGCGGAGTGGGCCCTGTGGTTGGTGCTGGGGAACATTCCTTGGGTGGAAATCCCACCGGCTCGCTTCGCTGGGGGCAGGGTTTAGAGCACCCTCAGGCTGAAGGGCTGCGGTGGGCGGGCTGTTTCTCTGATCTCCTCCCAGGTTTAAATTCCGGGCAGGCCTGTGCCAAGACTTCTGCCCCAGGAGGCACCCCGTTTGGGAGATTCTCGGCCCGCGGCCCCCGCCCCGCCCCCGCCCCCAGGCGGCCCCTGATCCGCGTGGTCTTCCCTGGGCGGCTGGTGGCGCCCGCGTCCACAGGGAGACAGAGCTGAGCCGTCTTCTCCGTCCAGAGCCCTGTCCCCGCTCCCCCTCGCCGCCCCGCCCACGCCACCATTGAGATCCTAATGGGCACTTGCCTGAGCCTGCCTCAGTTTCCCTCGCTGTCCTGCTCACCTTTACGCCTCCAGGATCTCCCCTGCAGCCCCGCCCTGTCCGGGCCTCTGCGTGCCCAGCCCAAAAGGACACACGCTCACATACAACTCACGCACGTGTGCACGCGTACTCGCACACCACACACGCTCCCGCGCCCACCTCGGCCCTGCCCGGGCCTCCTGGCCACAGTGGCCCCGGGGCCCTGCTCCGGCCACACCCAGCAGCCGGGTTCTCTCCGGGCTCCTGAGGCAGGGCGGGGCAGGGCCAGCCCCTCCTCTCCTGCTGAGCCGCCTCTCCTGCTGAGCCACCTCCCCGTGGGCCCCTCTCCCTGTGCAGGCACCCGGGTCCCGGCCAGCGACTCCGGCACCCTCCCCAGGCAGTAACCCCGCGTCAGCAACCCCCACGCAGCCCAAACCCTCCTCGGCCCGTGGGAGCTGTCGGGCTGCCTCTGTCTCTGATGGGAGGTTCTGGTTGTGTTTCGGGGTCCCACTTGGCACCCCCCCGTCTCCCACTTCCAGGACCCTCAGGTCAGAGTCGGAACCCCTGCTCGTGGGCCCAGGGTTCAGCCTCCGGCTCTTCCCCTGTAGATGCCGCAGCCTTGGGGCCTCCCTGCTTCTAGTCTAGATGTGTGCCCTAAGGCAGGTCACTTAACCTCTCTGGGCCTCAAATCCACCCCTTAGGACAGGGATGCCGGGCCCTGCTTTGGTCCTGCGCTCAGCCTTGGCCCAGTCACTGCAGGCAGGACTACGGGCACTCAGACCTGCCTGTGCGGGGAAGTCACAGCCCCTCGACTGACAGCCCTGCTGCGGTCACGTGGAAGGGTGGGGGAGTTCCCAAAAGTCAGGAATGCTGGGCAGACAAATCAGGAGCAGATGAGCTCCTCTCTCCCTGGCGTGGGCATTGCGGGGATAACGGGCTTTCAGCCCGTAGGGCGAGATTGTGAGCACCATTTAGCTTGTCCACTTTTCTGAGAGACCAACAGTCACCCCCTCCCAAATAAAAGCCCTTACTGTGGGCCCAGGCTGGGCTGGCTGCACGCCTCGTGGTTTTCACTCAGTCTCCAGAGAGACTGGTTTCTGGACCCAGGTGTGGAAGAAGTGTGGACAGCATAGAGGGAAATGGGCCTGGAGGGGGCTTGCTGGCCTGCAGAAGGTGCAGCCGGGGCCCCGCACGGGACACACCCTATAAAAAATCCCTCTCAGCCAACATCACTGCCAGATTCTCATTTCCCCTGAAAGCTCGCCTCGTGCACACACTCGAAGGTGATGTTTGCCAAGTTCAGGCCGAGAACACAGTGGCTGACCGAGTACTCAGGATGGGGAAGGGCACCTGCTGGTGCTGACCTCACGTGGAGGGGCAGTGCGGGCTGCTCCGCCAGGTTATCTCGTGTCCTGCCCACGGCACAGTCCGTGTCCCCGCCCCGATCACATGCTCCATGCACATGCCAAGAAAGGTCACTCCGCCTGCTCCCCCACTTTGCCTTTCCTCACGGCCCATGCACCTGGAAATGTGAGGCAAGGGCTTGCTTTCAGGACCCAGGACCCTGTGTGGAGGCCACTGCCCCCAGAAGGCGAGGGAAGGGGACCACCCAGGCGGTATGACACCCTCAGGGGGCCCCTCGAGGACAGGTTTGCATGGAAGAGATTCCAGAATCCCCCTGGGGCACAGCAGACCTGTTCACGGATAAAATGGCAAGGGAACCCGACTTTTGTCGTATCATTGAGAGAGGCAAGCCAGCAGAGACACATCTCCCTGCAAGGGTGTCCTACAAACTTACCCATGAGCAGCACACAGGAGGTTCCTTGGGTTGGATAAAGGAATGAACGAACGGAAAACAAGATGAGATATGTAGAAACAATTTGCTGGATATAAATAAAATAACCCAAACAAAAATCCTTGGGAACACACGATTTTGCATATGAGTCACTTGTTTTAGTCGAAGCCGAATCTCTCGTGGGCCTCTTTCCCTCCTTGGTAGGCTTGCCAGTTTTAGCAAACAAAAATAGAGGACACTCAGTTAAATGTGGATTTCAGATTAAACAACAAATAATTTTTTTTTTTAGTGTAAGTATGTCCCATACATTATTTGAGATATACTTATACTGAAAAGTATTCACTGTCTGTCTGGAATTCAGATGCAACTCGGCGTCCTGTGTCTTACCCGGCAACTCTATCCCCAGGCAAGGACAAGGGCGTGGGGTCAGCGGAAGACCTGGGGCCGGCAGGGCCCGCATCCTGGGAAGAATCCCTGGGAGAGCCCCGGGGCGGGGCAGGCTGGGAGGGAGGCCGGCCTCTCCGGGCACACCTTTTGTGCATTCTGAATTTTGTCCTACGTACATGAGTTACTTATTTAATTTCTAAAATAATCACTCTGAGAAATGAGACTCGATGTTAACATCAGGGGAAGCTGATGTTCAGCTTGCCTGAAACCATTTCCAAGTTAACCAGGGAGCCCGGCGCGCGTCCCCAGGCGCCCGACCTCCCCCACCAGGCCAGCCACCTGGCTTCTGCTTTTGAATTTAGGGCCGACACTCCCTTTCTCCTTCACCGACGTGTGATGGAAGTACGGACTTTAACAAGAACCGCCGCCGCGCCCCTCCCGCCGTCAGAGCGGTGCCATGAATGAGGACGCGGGGGCCACACGGCAATCTCTGCGCGCGCGTTGAGAGCAGCGCCGTTTACAGGGGCCAAGCGCACGATGCATGAGCAGTGTGTGGACTACCTCCCCGGGGGCACGGTGCAGAGCCCTGGGAAGGGACGGAGCCCTGCATGTGCCACGGCTGGATGAGCCCCAAGAACATGACATTCAGTGGAAGGAGCCAGACCCACGCATGTGTGACTCCGTCCGTGAGAAACAACCAGAACGGAAATCCGGAGGGACAAGAAGCAGACTCGTGGCTGCCCAGGGCCGCGGCAGGGGAACGGGAGACACAGGCGATAGCTAAAAGTACCAGGTTTCTTTTTGACAAGATGGAAGTGTTCAAAAATGGACCGAGGTGATGGTGAACAGCTCTGTGAATACGTTAAAATCCACTTAATTGCCTATAAAGTGGGTGGGTTACATGGCATGAGAATTATATCCCAACTAAGCTGTTCATTGTCTTAAAGAGGCATTGGACCCTGTTTCACCCGGAGGGGGGACGACAGAAGGCCCGGGAAGCGCTGTGGGCTCTGCCCCCATCCGGCCTTGTGTTGCCCACCACCTATCCCCCTCCTGGACTGAACTTCCCCCCACCTCGTGGCCAGCCCCCCGCCCTGCCCCCAGGCTTTCTAACTCCGGCTCGCCACCCCCACCCCCCTGCACCTGTTCCAGCTCCTCCCATTAACCCAGCCGTCACTTTCCTCCATGTTCCCTTCTGCACAGACGTCCCCACGTCTTCTCCCAGATGATGGATGGGATGCGCTCACTCCCTTCCTGTGCTGTTTGCTGTCCCTTCTCTGCACTGGACCATGCGCACCACACAGCAGGTGTCACGGATGGATCCCCACCACCTATGACAGGGCCTGTTACCTACTCGGAGCTTAAAACCTATTTGGGACATGAGGAAGGCTGGGGGTTCCTAAGCCCCCCAAAAGGAGCAGGGCAATGACTAGAAATGTCTGAAAGCCCCAGAAATAAAACAGAGGAGCTCAGAGGTTCGATGGTCCCCTTGGCTTCCCACAGGTGTCCAAACCTGGCATGTGCAGCTCAGAAAGGGGTGTCTGTTCTCTCCCCTGCACCTGCTTCCCACCCCTTCCCCACGTGCTCAGCCAAGGCCCTACCGACCCCAGGTTCTGCCTCACCCCTCAGCTAAACCATAGCAACCCTAACACAGTCCCCCGATGAGACAAGCCTCCCTCCATCCACGCCCCCATCGCCCCTGCCACCACCCCAACCCCTCTCCTCGCTCCAGCGACTGGGGGTTTACAGAACCCAGAGCCCCTGGAGGGGCGGGGGTACTCCTGCTGGAAGAGGGGAAAGAGAAAGATCATCTGCCACGACCACATCCCCGCCATTTTCTGGTTGTAAAGTGTTCTCATCAGCGTCTGATTTAAACCTCACCCAGGGAGCCGTGCACCAGGACCTCCACGTCAGAGGCGGACCAGCAGCCTGGGCGCAGAGCCGGCACCAGGCCTGGCTCGGGTCCGGACGCCAGCAGGGCCCCAGGCCGCAAGCCGGCCGGGACGCACGTGGCCAGCACAGCCCGCAGGGACGCTCGTCAAGGAAGTGGGAGGCCCCTTCTGCTCAGAGAAGAGCTGGCAGCAGTCCGTATCTGCACGCCGAAGAACCAAAGTTAAAATATTGTACCCAAAACATGAAAGGTTTTCACACAGAAATCCCTCTGGATGATCAGCTTCAGCGAGGCACTCGAAAAGGCGGCTCCTTCTACTTCAGCCTGTCGTCAGAGTGAGTTAGCGCGCACCCAAGATGAAAAGCCTGTGGGCCTCCGCGGCCCACAGCTGAGTTGTGTGTTTTGTATTTCGTTTCCATTTTGTTTGGGCTCCGCCATCAAAGCTCTCTGTGCCCCCTGAGGACATCCGAGCCTTTCCTGCCCGCCTGCTTCTCAACTCTTTTGCTTCCGGGACCTCTGGGCCGTCTGTCCCGCATGGGGCTGAGCCTGCTGACCCAACCCCTGTCTTCCTGACCCAGCACTGGGCCTGAGAATGACCCCCTGGATTGGCAGCCTGGGCCCAGGCGGATTGGGGAGCTCTTTCTTGCCCTGGGACCCGAGTTTTGAGGACACAGAAGCCTGGATCTCAGGCACTCAGCTTCCCCCCACTGCCCAGAAGACCACAGAGTGAAGCCAAGGCAGGGAGGAAGGCCAGACCAGGAAAGTGGGGCAAGAAGCAGGGACAGTTTGGCCCCCAGATTCAGCAGGGCCCACAGCCAGCAGCACCTTCCATCTCTCCCGGAGCCCCCTCGAGAACAGGACCCTATCCCCCTCACCTCCCCGCCCCCACACCTGTCGCCGGGCCTGGCACCCGGAGGGGCCTGAGAAACCCGGATGGAGGGCGTCCGACAGAAGTGAGAGGCGGGGGCCAGAACAGCATTGCACACCCACGCCCGCAGCAGTGTTCCCCGAGAGCCAACAGCTGGCGCAGCCCCAGCACCCGTCGATGCAGATGGACCGGTAAATGCAACACGGTTTATTACACAGAATATTACACAGTCGTGAAAAGGAAGGGGATCCTGCCCCACGCTACCACATGGCTGAACCATTGTGCCCGGTGACATAAGGCCATCGGAAGGACCAGTCCTGAGTCCCGGAGCGGGTAGAGCGGGGAGGCGGGCAGCTGCTGGGACTGCGGGAGGGGCACGGAGAGTCCGTGTTCCCTGGGGACAGGGTTTCAGTTTGGAAAGCTGGATGGTGGAAGGGCTCCACGACACCTTCTTCTGAATGCACTCAGTGCGGAGTGGCTCGAAAGGGCGCTCGGCACAGGCTCAGATGGTTTTAGGTTATGTGGATTTTAGCACAATGTTTTTTAAAACCTGGGAAGCGTGACTTGAACTATGCTGAACGGGACGCATTAAGGGCTTCCGCAAACCAAACAGGGAGGCCCAACAACACAGCTTGTTCACCAGCCATGAAAATCACTCTTGGAATCATGACAGGAGTCATGATTTTTTTTGGCGTTTGCAGCACCCTAGTCACGACTCATGCCTGCTCTGCTAAACGCTTGCCCTGGCTTTGGACAGCGGCCATGGGCCCAGCTGACGGCTCCTGCAGCCAGGCTGGGCCTGGTGAACATTTAATCCCCGCACAGGCACAAGGAGGGAGAGACGATTCTCCTCCCAACTTGAACTTGGCAAAATCGAGGTCCCAAGAGCTCTGGGACCCGCCAGGAACACAGACCAACAAGGGGCAGCAGGGCAGAGCCAAGCCCAGCCTCCCTGGCTGGAACTTTCTTACCTTCTAGATGTTTCTGCGTTTACAGCATATGCAATGTTCACAGTGGTGAACTTGGAAATCGAGGGAAACCCTTCACGTTCCACATTCCACATTTGATCAGCGTGTGGTTCAACGTTTTTTCAATCGCGTGACTTAGTTCCGCAACTTAAAAACATGTCTAAACAAGAAAATTTTGTTTACGTGGGAAGGTAGGACTGTAAAAATCAAAAATGTGTACAGGGTTTTGTATCTAGAGAGACCTTACGCGGCTGCTGTTTTATTTGGCCTTCAGAATGACCCTGGGAGGCACAGGAGACGGGAAAGGGGGTGCTGATGAGACTCAGGTCACCATCCAACCAGAACGGGATGAATCTGGCACAACCTGGGGCCTGCAACCCACGTTCAGCAGAGCCCAGAGCCTGCTGAGCACCGGCGCTTCCTAATTCCGGGAGCCAGGCCTCTCGCCGCGCCCCGCCGCCTCTCCCCCTCCCAGCCTCCATAGCCGGGTCTCACCTGCACCGTCACACCGTGCTCTGCCTGCACTGGAAGCCAGTGGGAATGACCTCTATGACTCACTGTCCCAGAAGACCACAGTACAGGGGCAGGGTGGTGGCTCCTCCACCTCTGGACCCCCAAGCACCGAACACTAATACCAGGGCTTAACTAAATATGGAAAGAAGGGAGGGGTGGGGAAGGAGGGCCAAAGCAGGAGGGGAGAGACTGGGGGGATGTTTGTCAGCATGGTACTGACCCAGGAGAGACGGGGCAGGGAACCCCAGCAAGGGCTTTGTGCACCCATCACTAATTGCTAGTCCTTGGAGGCAAAATCAAGTCACCATCAAAAGCATCAGTTCTCGGCGGCGGCGGCAGGAGAATGGAAACGAGCCCAGTGCAGTCGCTGGAGATTCTACCCTCCAGCGAGAGACGTGCAGTGACGCCGCAGCGTGGACAACACAGTCCCCGCTCTTTCCCACACGCTTCCTGGGCTCTGGAGACACCGTGGGAGCAGACAAGCCTCAGCTCGACCTCCTGCAGAGCTGGGGTCCGGACGCTGGCAGCCCAGCTCCGAAGCCCCCCCCCCCCGTGTCAGCCACGGGGCGCCGCACCTCCTCTCGTGGGCATGCAAGGCTGGCCAGAGCCACGCACAGAGGGGCCTGGTCCCGCCGGGTGGGAAGGGGGCCGGGAGGGGCTGCTGGGACAGATGCAGCGAGTCCAGAGCAGGGAGGGTCCAGAGCCCAAGTCCATCCCATGGGCCTGGTGTAGGGCAGGGCAGGGCCCTGGAAGGGTGTGGGCAGGTGACTGCCAAGGTCAAAGCTTCACCTCCAGGCCAACTTTTGGGGAAACCGACCTGAGACACGGAATGAGAAAGACTTGACACGCAGCTGGCCCATGAAGGGCATGGGATTTGAACAGAAATCAGCCCTTGCTTCAGGCCCCTGGGGTTGGGCAGGCCTTTGTCACAGCAGCATCAGTTCACCAAGAACATAATCCCCTGTGGAGAAGAGGACATAGGGTTCAGGGAACGAAGTGGCCAACGAGCAGGGGCTCCCAGAGCTGTCCCACCCCAGAGCCACCACCCACTCTGTGCCGCGGGGAGGAGGGAAGGGCGAAGGTGTCCCTGTTCAGCCTTAAAGGACCAGCAGGGGCTGTGGCTGCAGCCCACGGCTCCTGTCCACACTGTGAGCTGGCTCTCCGACATCCTGTGGGCTTCTGCTTGCCTCCTGGCCGTCCCTCAGTCCGCCTGCAATCAGACCCAGGGGCCAGGGGCTGGGAACGATGACACTCCCTCTGGTATTCGTGGTCCCTCCCCACAGCTATATGGCCTTTCCCAGCCACCCAGGGGGAGCCGGCGGCCCCAGCCCACGAGCACCCACTAAGGACAGCCTTGGTGGCCCCCCCTTGGGACCTTCCTGGGGCCGGGTTCTGTCTTTGATGGGGAGTCAGGGAGGAGGCTGAGGGTGACTCCGTTCTCAGACCCTCCTTGGTTGAGCTGAAGGATCATTGCCATTTGTTTGTTTCCCAGAGTCCCAGAGTCTTGGCAGAGCCGTGCAGGCCCTGGAAATCCTCAAGGTGCTTTTTAAGTATCTCCCATAGCTTTATTTTTTTTTCTTTTTTTAAGATTTTATTTATTTATTTGACAGAGAGAGACACAGCGAGAGAGGGAACACAAGCAGGTGGAGTGGGAGAGGGAGAAGCAGGCTTCCCGCGGAGCAGGGAGCCCGATGCGGGGCTCGATCCCAGGACCCCGGGATCATGACCTGAGCCGAAGGCAGACGCTTAACGACTGAGCCACCCAGGCGCCCCCCCTCCCATAGCTTTAAAAGGGGGGGGGAGGAGAGGGAGGGAGAAAGGGAGGCAGGTGTTCTGAATACTCTCTTAGATCTGATTCATCCCTCACAGCCGTGGGTCAAGGACGAGCCTGGGGGCCGGGGGGGGGGGCGGAGGGAGGATGGCAGGGATGTTCTCTGTTACCACTTGAAAGCTGGGTCTGGACAATCCAACCTCTTGGCCCCTGGGCAGCGGGGCAGGGTTGCAAGCTACACTTCTCTAAGCTCTTTATCTACATGCCATGGCCAGGGCTTGGATGATGCAGAGGACTTTCCCGGCTGAGTGTCCCATTGTCCGTGTGCCATCTGGTCTCCCCAGGGACTGAGAGGTCCTCCCTGGGTCCATGTCATGGTGCTTCCTTCTTTCCTCCTTCCAGGCCTCCCTCCTATTTCCACCAGCTCCCTCCACCCCTCAGACGTGATGACCCTGCCACTCAGGGGCATGTCCTGAGACCCTGGGGCTGCCATTAGGAGGAAACAGAGCATGTTTCAAATAAAACAGACTAAGCCAGCCTCCTCACTCTCTCTACCACCCCCAGACTCGGTGGGTCACCAAATGTGGGAGCTGACAGCACAGCAGAGCCCACCAGCACCCCTGCATGCCCGCCCTGCTAACTCCAGGCCTGCAGAGCCACAGGGCCTCCTGGGGCAGATGGTGAAGAACACTTGCACTGCCCAGGAAAGCCCCCAGGACACCCCAACTTGGGTGTCCGAAGGAAGAGGGGGCTGAAGTAGGGGAAGTATGGGATGGCTCAGCTAGACAGGATGCAAACTTTAGACTAAAGAGAGCATGCTCACTCAGAAATGTACTGGCTTCAAGCATCATTCCATCCATTCATCCATACAGCCAAGCACCCAACCATGCATCCATCCATCCATCCATCCCCCATCCATCCACCAACCACTCAGCCACCATTTATTCATTCTCTGTCCATCCATCCATCCATCCTTCCATCCATCCATCCATCCATCCATCCTTCCATCCATTCATCCAGCCAGCCAGCTATCCATGCATCCCTCTGTCCCTCTGTCCATCCATCCATCCATCCATCCATCCATCCATCCATCCACCATCCATCCACCAACCACTCAGCCATCATTTATCCATTCACTGTCCATCCATCCATTCATCCATCCATCCATCCACCATCCATCCTCTCCATAAGAACTTAAGCACCTCCTCTGTGCTGAGAGCCATCCTCAAGAAGCTCAGGCTGCTAGAAACAGAAATGCGACAAGACAACACTGATGAAGGTTGATAGGGCTGGGCCAGAGAAGTATGGTAGTCTGGGGAGGCCCAGGAGGCACGTGACCCATCGAGAGGTTGCCCAGGAGGGCTTCCTGGAGGGGGTAGCACCAGAGCCACATTTTAAAGGATGAGTAAGGCGCCCAAGCAAAAGGAATGGGTGTTTCCCATGGACAGCAAACCCAGAGCGCTGTAAACTGTGAAGGGACTGGAGGCCAGTCTGCGGGGGCTGGAGGTCAAGACACTGGCACAGGGGTGGAGAAAAGAGGGTTGTGTGGAGATGGGGCCCACTGCGGAATGAGCCCGCAAAGGAGGCTGGCCCTGCCCGTGATGGATGACTCCGGAAAGGTCTCCGGGGGAAGGTTTCTCCCTTACAAACCTCTGTTCCAATGGTCTCACCCGTGCACGGTCAGCATGTTGAAGGCAGGAGCAGGCTGACCTCCAACGGTGGCGCCGGGCACGGAGCTGGCGGGTCACCTAGCTGCTGAATGGGTGTCGGCGCTAGGTCAGGGTGGCCCCAGGGATGGGCTGATTCCCAGACATTCGCAGCCACGGTGCACGTACACAGCTGGGCCCGGAAGCCCCAGGGCGGGCCGGGCAGAGAGACGCAGGTGCGGGCAACTGGAAGTCAGGCTGGCACCGGGGGCACGGCCAGAGGCCCCGGGCCTTCCAGGGAAGTGCCCCAAGCAGCTCGCAAGGCTCATCACGCGAGTTTCCACAAAGGTAGAGTTTGGCTAGAGGCACAGATCTTCCCCCGGTCACACAAGGCGGTCGGAGCTCCTGCTCCTCCCCAGCTTTGTGAAGACAAATTCCAAACACCTCCAGCATTCTCCTGCGGGGATCTATCTGCCAAGATGCCTTCCCTATGGGCAGGAATAGAAATGCAGGGACAGAGACGATTCCATCCTTCCCAGAGATGGAGCATATTGAACGACATTTGTTGCATTGATTTTTTCAAAACACAAATAGTGTGTGCAAGATATTTCCAGGAACGAACAAAGAAAAATTGGGGACAACTTATTTAAGTCATCTCTCTTGGCTGAACTCAGCGGAGTCAGGGAAAAGAGCAGGACGGTGGGGGGCTGGCCCGGAGTGCTGGCTGAGGGCCCAGCCCCGGGGAGCCCCGTCTATCACCTGGAAGCAAACCCTTACTTCCAGACGGGGCCAGACACCTGGCAAGCAGGCCCGACATGTCCAGTAAATCAAGACTGACACGGGGAACTGAAGGCGGGGGTGGCCCACAGAGAAGGCTGGGCTCCAGGAGGGGGTGTCAGGAGCTCGGAAGGAGGCCTCCTTGGGTGCTGTCCCTACCCCAGCGCGTGAAGGAATCCAGAGAGTGGAGGACAAAAGGAACCCAGTGAGGAAAGAAGGGACGAGGAGGGAACAGTGATGGGGGAAGGATGGAGCGGGGGAAACAGTGCCTTCAGACGTCCCAGGGCAGCTGCTAGCTCTGGTCCTTCTGTCCTGCTCAACAGCCCCGAGAGGAGTCAAGCCCAGCCCTCATCCTCAGTCCAGACAAGAGCAAAGACCACCCAGTGTGGCCAGGGCCCCGATGGAGGAAGGATAAAGTAGCTTGGGCAATCCAGGAAAGCTTCCTGGAGGAGGTGACAGCCAGGTTAGGACCTGAGTCAAAAGATAACTGTTAGCCAGGCCAAAGGACTTGGGGGCATTCAGAAGGAGAGGAAGGAATGTTCCAGGCCGAGACTCCAGAGAACAGAGGGTCTGCAGGATGCTCAGTGTGCTGACGGGGGTTGGGGAACTGCGGGCAGGGGTCCCTGGGGCCAGCTTTCTGAGCATGTGCGCTTCATCCTGGCAGAAGCGGGGAGCCACCCGGAGGCGGAGAAGAGGAACTACGTGATCAGACGTTTGCGGGGGGGGGGGGGGGGGGGCCAGCCAACGGCTCCTCTCCGTCCTGAACAAGGAGAGAAATCAGGGAAACAACTTGGCAGATGGGAAACCCGAATATTCCCTTCATTGCAGGGGAAGCTGATTCTGGAGAATGTGGCTTCTATCTGCTGGCCGGTGGGTCTCCAAACTCTGAGCCCTGAGCCTCCCCAGCGTGGGCAGGCCTTCGCCAGGGGGCCCAGACAAGAATGTGGGGTCCCTGCTAGCAGGCCTCCCCCATGGGCTCTCTTCTCTCTCTTTTTTTTTTAAGATTTTATTTATTTGACAGAGAGAGACACAGCGAGAGAGGGAACACGAGCAGGGGGAGTGGGAGAGGGAGAAGCAGGCTTCCCGCAGAGCAGGGAGCCCGACGTGGGGCTCGATCCCAGGACCCTGGGATCATGACCTGAGCCGAAGGAAGGCAGACGCTTAACGACTGAGCCACCCAGAGGCCCTGAGCTCTCGTCTCCTGAGCAGGAGGAGGAAGGCTGGCCAGGGTAGGCTGGAGGCCCCTCCCCACGAGAAGGACACATGAGGGGGGGGTGGCATCGGCTGCTAAGTCCTGGCAGAGCTGGTAGGCCGGGCTGAGTACAGAGGCCCAGAGCCCCCCAGGGAAGTAGGGGCAGGGTCTGTCCCACCGTGCCTGGGACTCATGCGTTGTCAGGAGCGACAGTGGGCTCCAGCCACCATGTAAGCCAGGGCTGTGTTTTAGAGCACGGGAAACTGAGGACCAGAGAGAAATAGACGCTGTTCTTGTCACCCACTGAGTCAGGGACAGGGCCAGCTGGGAACGCAGGTCCTGACTCCCCGCCCACAGCTGTCTCCCGCACAGCGCTTTCCACCTGCAGCTGTCCCTGAGGATTTGCACACCCTGGAGATTTGTGCATGCAGACAGGGCACGGGGCGGACGTCTCAGCTCAAGCACAGAGAGCGAATTCGCCCTTCCACACCTGTGTGTTCTGTTCTGGCCCTCAGTGGACGGGGTGGGGCCCCCCACACTGGGGAGCGCACATCTGCTTGCAACGCTTGTCTCTTCCAGACACACCCAGCAAGAATGTTCCACCAGCTCTGCGGCGTCCCTGAGCCCAGCCACGTTGAACCAGAAAATTGACCAACACAAGGTTCTAGCTCTGATTCTATCACAAAACGCCGTGCGTCCTGAGGCAGTCGGCCACCCCGCCACCGTTTCCAAAGACCTCATGTGGGCCCAGCCCTCTCCTTGCTGGGTGCTGGGGATACAGAAACGAAAATAAAAGACCCCATCCCTGTTTTCAAGGACCCCACAGTCCAGTGGAACACAGTTTGTCCTTCCCTCTGGGGACACTGTCTCGGGGGCTGTCACCCTCTCCTGCCACCAAGAAGGCATCACCAGGCCACCAGGGCTCCCTTCCCCCAGCCGGAAGGCAGCCTCCTCTCCCTCCAGGGGGCCCTGCAGCACCCCACCACCACCTCCCCCCCTGCAAAACCTACCCGCCATCCTGATGACTTGGAAGTTCTGCCCAAGTGGCTTTCCAGATCCCCATTACTTTGGGGGTAGAATTAAAATCCGATCCAGGTGACCCCTTTGTCACTTTGCCCTCACTCACTGGGCCTTTCCTCCACGTCCTCACCACATGCCACACCACCTTGGACTGTAATTTCGAGGGCAGCCAGCAGCTGCCTGATTTCCTCCACTGACAGCAAGCTCACTACCTATGGTGATCACGTTGTTTATGTTGTTCCCAAATCCCTCCCTTCTACCCACAGACCCTGGTTCACAATGCAAGCTTGACTTGAAAGGCACAACGTCGACCAATAACTATAGCTATTTACCACAGACTGAGAGCCTTCCGTCCCTCCTGCTACCCTGCAGCGTCCCCGCGTCCGATACACACCTGGCCCTGGAATGGCTCAGCAGATGACCGAATGAATGAACAACTGTATGACGTCTCGGTGGGCTCTCCTCGTCCCGTTTCACAGATGGGGAAAACTGACGCCTGGAGAGTCAACAGAGTGTCACCCTGGAGACCAGTGGCACTGCCTCCTTCCACTGAGACCTCTGCCCCTTTGGAGAGCCCATCCTGCAGATGCAGAAATAGACATCCACCCCACCAAGCCTGTCTTCTCACTGGCTTCCCCAACAACCGCCCTGCATGCATCGCATGCTCTTCCTTCCAGAACCTTCTCTCTGTGTCCCCTCCCTTCCCACCCTCCCAGGTGGCCGCCTGCACTTGAACGGCCCATTCCCTCAGTTGTTCCCCAAAGACAGTGGCCTGGCCTCGCATTGGCATTCACAGCACATGATAAAGGAAACGAGATTTGGGGCCACCCTCGCGGGCGAGCAGGGGGAAGGACCCCAGTGAGCCCAGCCATTGGAGGAGAGAAGAGGGGGAGGCCCAGCCGGAAGACACAGCGCCGTGAGCTCTGAGAAGACAAAAGACCGCATTGTCCTGGAGGAGAGACGTGAAGCCTCCGCAAGAGCAAACAAAAAGTCACTAGAAACAGTTTCACTTCGTGTTACAAAAATGCCGTCTCGTGCGGTTTTTCGGGTTGCTTTAGGTAAGCAATCACAAAAGAGTGTGCTAAGCATCTTGATGGAAGAAACCAGGTATTACATTTTATTCTGATCACCAGTCTCTGTCTTGGGCTTCCCTCCAGCCTCAGGGGTTGCGTCGGATCAGCGCCCCGCGGGATCCCGAGGGCAGCCCCCGGAGGTGGGCAGTGAGCGCTGAGTGAGCCAGAGAATGCTTGTGGTGGTGGCTGTTGGGACTTTGCACCAGAGCAGAGTGGCACTGGAGTGGCTCCTGGATCTGGATTCTCCACCCAACGTTCCCCGAGCGTGTCCCTGGCGCGGGCCTCACACACAAAGAGGAGTCAATATCTGAGTCCGACCTGACAGCATTTCGATGCTGGAATGGTTAAGACTTCGGGGGCCTCTCGGGCTAAAGTGAATGTACTTTGCATATGCGAAGGGCATGAATCTGGGGGGCCAGAGGGCAGACTGTTATGGGTTAAATGGTATCCCCTCGAAAGGTGTGTTGACGTCCTAAACCCCAGTGCCTGTCACTGTGACCTTTTTGGGAATGAAGTCTTTGCAGATGGGATTAGTTAAGCTGAGGCCATAATGGAGTCGAGGGGGCTCTCCTCCGATATGACGGGTGCCCTGCAAGGAAGAGACCAATTCGAACACAGACGTAGCAGCAAGAAATCATTTCTGTTGTTTTAAGCCACCCGTCTGAGTTTCCTAGAGATGGAACAAAGTACCACAGACTGGCTGTCCACCCTCCCTCCGGGGCCTGGGGGCCGCTTCCGACCTCTCGGCTCCGGGGAACAGTGCCGTCATGGACACGAGGGTACAAACGTCTCAGTTCCTGCTCTCGATTCCCTCGGGGGAATACCCAGGGGTGCCATTTCTCATCCCAGATACGTCTGACTTTCTGAAGTCCGTAGGACTATGCACTTGGATCTCACGGGATTGTCTAACAAGTTGGTAGAACCCAAAACATTCGGCCATGGATTTCTAGAGTGAAACTTGGGGGAACTCAGCAGCTCTCTGGGGGGGGAAGGCCGAGGCCTGGTGTCTGCGTCCTGCGCTTCCCTGCAGGGCCTCACTCACTCTCCTCTGAGCCGCCGGGGAGCTGAGGGAACGGAGCCCCTGATGCTCGCAAGCGACGCTGCCGCGGTTGGGGACAGCCCACGGTCTCATGGTTAGACGGACGGTAGGACCCGCTCACACTGCCTGAGAGCCGGCGGACCCAGCCGGAAACAGAGCCCAGCAGGAGCGCGCTGGGGAAAGGGCCCTGCGGTGAGAGCGGCAGCAAGCATCACAGCGCGGGTCAGATGTTCGTTGGCTCTGGAAATGAAACAACACGGGGATTGAGGTTCCAGAGCCGGAAGGCACACGCGCGCACACGGAGAGACACAGACACGCGCACACACAGCTCTGACTTCAGCTTGGGCCCCGCATTCCTCAGGGAGGTTACGGAGAAACAGCCCCAGTGCGGGGGCCGCGATGGGCTTACTGAGAGAGGCAAGAGCGGGTGCCGGAAAGAGCGTGCGGTCCAGAGCGCACGAGGGTGGGACCTCGACTCCCCACAGTACCCTTCTCTGTCCACGGGGGTCACAGTGACTGTGCAGGGACACTGTGGTGACAACCTCAGTGGTAAGTGACGGAAGACCGACGCAAAGCCCCGCAGGCAAATGGAGCCAACTGGAACTTGGTTCCCCGCACAGGGACGGGTGCCGACGGGCCTCGGGAGTGAAGAAAGGGCTTCCGGGGGAGGATTTAGGCTCTGGGATGGGGATCTGTGTCTCCAGCCTCCCCTCGTCGCACACCTCGGCTGGTCCGCCCCCTGGGGCGCGGTGGGCAGGGGCGCAGGGCCCCAGAAGCCCGTCTCCCCGTGTGGGGACCCTGGCGGGGAGAGACCTGCTCCCCCAGCTTCCACACAGCACATCTGGGGAAGGATCTGATTGGCCCTGCCTGGGTCGCATGCCCTGTCCCTGGGCCTGTCACTGCTGCCAAAGGATGGGATTCTGTAAGAGGCCAGGTGATGGGCAGAGCCTCAGGCTGGGGGTGGTGGGGGCCCAGCCTGTAACAGGAAGAACATCAAACTTACGCCCACGAGCGCAAACAGAAAAAGCAAAACAATCACAAAACAACAACCCCCGGCCCCACGGTGGCTGCAGGATTCAATGCGTAAAGGGAGCTCTGCAACACTCTGGAAGAGCCTCTGGCACACAGTGGGTCCTCAGCATCTGCCAGCCTGATAGAGGACAGGCAAAAGTTCCGTTCCCCCAGCCGTCACCAGCACCAGCCCCAGCAGCGGGGAGTCATCCTGAAAACCCTCTTTAAAACGTTGTGCATGTTTTGCAACCTGATTTCCAAGAAGCAGGTTCTGGACCGAAGTGTGTTTGCTTCGTACCCTGACACTGCTTGTTCCAGAAACCGGGCTCAGCGCCAGCCACCTATACCACCAAGTGGAGCTGCTCGCTTGCTGTTTGCGGCTCAGGCTGTGGGCAGATGCGTGGGGCCGGCAGGAGGCGGGATCCCCCCGGCGGGGGCGCAGCGGGGCTTCTCCCGGGGTCGCAGGCCCGGGCCCAGCTCCAGTTTGCTTTCCTGTGGCCTCAGGTCACTGGCTTTGTTTCTGGAAGGAACATCTTCAGTTTTGGAAACTCCCTTTGGAGAAGGCGCTTTCTAAGTTTTCACACCTCAGGGAAAAGCAGTCCAATCGGTGAATGCAGGGGGAGGCCAGAGAGGGACAGAATGTGAAGGGGCAAGCTGGCAGGCTGGGTCCACAGCACCCCGCTCCCCAGCTCAGAGCCCCCCTGCACAGAACTTCCCTGAGAGATCACTACAGTGTGGCCTTTCCCTTCCCCCAACTCTGCAGGTCTGCTGTTGGGGATGCTGCTGTGATGGCCAGAGCTCCATCCTCATCGTGAGGGCGAGAGCCACACCTGGGGGAGGGCAGAGAGCAGCAAGTGGGAAGGAGTCTGGGCCCCTGATAACCTGGGGCCCCAGAGCCACCCTGGGAGCTGTGGACTGCCCACCCCTGGACGTTTGCACCGGGGGGAGGTTAGTGTCTCCGGCTTCAGGGACAGTTGTTTCGTTCCCTGACCCCAGGAGGGCTCAGGCATGAGAGCAGGGCAGGCGCACCCGCTGCGTCCGTGGCTGTCCCGTGCGGGCCCTGCATCAGCGCAGGTGTTCCCTGACAGCCGCCCCCGATGCCAGCAGCAGGGGAAGGGAGAGCAGATCAGGAGGCTCTTGCACACCCCAGCTTCAGACATAGCTCCCCCGAGCCCCTGCGCCCTCGAGCACCGTTCCTGAGAAGGCACCACACACATCATCCATCACCAACACGACCCCGCTTTCCCGAACACCGTGAATGGTGGCAGCCACTGTCACCGTGACAGGTCATCGTCTGGGGGATGTGCGGCAAAGCCACATGCTCCTCACAATACCATGAGGGTCCTTAGCCTCATTATTCAGGGGAGAGACCCACTTGACCCCTGTGGTCCCGCAGGGTCACGGCCGTCACCTCAAGATGCTTCTGGCTCCGGTCCTGGGCTTGTGACCGATCCAAATGCAGAGCCAAGGCGAGACAAAGAGCCCAGGCACTCAGCTTCCTCACGGGGACGCGCTCGAGAGCCGCAGAAGGTGGGGGAAGGCTGATGTGCCTGAGCTACCCTACCGTTCGCGCCCTCCAACGCCTCTATAATAATCTCCATTATTTTTCTAAAGAGAAACCAACCCTCCTGCCAATCCTCACCCACAGCGCTTTTCATGGTTCTTTTTTCTGGCTGATGATGAATTCGACCAACACACAGGAGGGTTCGAAACACAGGGGGCTTGTGGTGAACAATTTAATCAGCCTTAGATTCAAATTATCTCTCATGTCCACAGGCTTTGTAAGACGCTCTCCCCGGGATCTGAGGGGCTTGCTGCCTCCTCCCTCCTTCCCTGTCCTTCGGGCAAGCCAAGGCCACCCTCTCCCTAGCTCTGCGGGAAGAGAAGACTGTGCCCATGGTGGGCCCTAGACCGCACCTGGGGCAGCCAGTTCTGACAGTTATCTTCCCAAAGTTCTCGGGGACATGCCGGGAGTTTCTGTTGCATTCACTTCTCCCCGTGCAACTGATGGGGCTCTTTCTGCAGAAAGTTATTTCAACGGGAATGTCTGTGGCCCCTTCGAGTGGCATTTTCTTACCAAGAACATCCTTTCCCTTCGGAGCCCGTGTGCTAGGGACGAGTGGCAGTGAGATGTGCTGCCAGACGGCAGGTCCCTTGTCCAGGCAAGTGTCTCAGCCTGGGAACGGTGGTTTCCTCGGGGCGGAGGGGTCGGCCACCAAAACAAAGGAACAATCAGAAGTGGGCCAAGAATGAGCAGTGGTGATGAAAAAGGGAGCCAGGCTTATGATTAATCCATTCCATGTGCTGCGAGCCAAAACACGATCCAATGAAGCCAATAAAGGCAATGCCCACCTCACAGGATTATTCGGTGGCTCAGGGCCCTCCAGGCGTCATAACAGCAGGTGCCGGCAGGCTGGGCTCCCGGGGGGCTCCTTCAGGTTGCTGGCGGTGTCCAGCTCCTGGCAACAGTGGGTCGGAGATCTTCATTTCCTTGCTGACCATCAGCTGAAAGCCTCCCTCTGCTCCCAGAGGCCGCACACTGCCTTCCGTCCCACATGACCTCTCCCTCTCCAAAGCGTGTTCTCACGCTTTGAAGCTCTCTGAGGTCGCCCGCTGGAGGAACCTCTCCATCCACCAAGGTCAAGCCTACCGGATAATCTCTGTGAAGGCCACTGGCTTGGGCTTGTTGTTACATCTGCAAAGTGCCTTCAGAGCAGCATTGGGGCTTGTGTTGGACTGGATGGGTATCTTGGGGCCCATCTTCAGACTTGTGTCTACCACACCTATTATGCCTTTTTCTTTTTAGAGAGGGAGAGAGAAAGTAGGGGAAGGGCAGAGGGAGAGAAAGAATCTTAGCAGACTCCACGCTCAGTGAGGAGCCCGATGCAGGGCTCGATCCCACAACCCTGAGATCATGACCTGAGCTAAGATCAAGAGTTGGACATTTAACCGACTGAGCCACCCAGGCGCCCCTCCCATTTTTTTAATTGGCTTATTTCGAGTTGGATTAAAGGAGGAAAATTCCCCTCCATGCTGAGGGACCATAATAATAAAATAATAATAATAATAATAATAATAATAATAATAATGCAGTTTCTGGCAGCAGCCAACACTCTGGGTCGACGGAGGCAGCCTCTGGCTTCGCCCCTGAACGTCACGTGGAAGTTGAGATTAGTTGAGAAAAATATGCAAAAGCTCTGCCCTCTTCTGCCTTCGTGACCTTGAACAAGCCCCCTAACCCGGCTGGGCTCTGTCCCTTCATCACCATATTGTGAGCTGATCCAAAAGGACATCTGCCCAGAGCCTAGCACCCACCAGCACTTGGCTGTTATAAGGATCACACCCATGGTCCACACACTGTTGAGCCATCTGCACAACCTTCACCTGAGGACACCTTCTTAAACGTCACCCCCTCCTTCTTCGGGGCACCATGCGCTGTTGAGCTTGCTTTTCCCGCATCCCTGCCCCCGGGCCACCCATGCCCTTTGCTAAAAGTGTGTTCTGTGGGCTGATCCAGGAGTCTTCCCATACAAGCAGCTTCCTCTCCATGTGGAGAGAACTTGCACTGAGTTGATGAAGATCTCAGGGAACTTACTACCTGAGCAGGCTCCCAAGAGCAGTGGCAAAATGACACCTTGGTATGTGACGCCCCAGCTCCCTTTTGGAGCAGTTCCCAATGTGGCCACAAGGCGGCAGCACAGGCAGATCCCTGTTCAGGGAGATTGCAAGGGGGAGGGCACAGATCCAGGGTATGGCTTCCTGGCAAGCCTGGACCAACTGGTAGTTCAGTGTCCCCAGCGTGGCATCGCATTGTTGACAACCCGTGCTTGTCTCCGTCTCGGGACCCAGTGGCTATAGCTCTGTGTTGATCGTCCTCATGCTGCACTGTAAGTTATTTGGGATGCCCATCTGATTCCCTCTGAGCCCAAAGAAGTCAGGAAATGAGTATTTTTTAAACTTCACAATAAATATGATCCCAGTTTTTGGGCTCCTGGGTGGCTCAGTCGGTTAAGCGTCTCCCTCTGGCTCAGGTCATGATACCAGGGTACTGGGATTCAGTCCCGCATCGCACTGGGCTCCCTGCTCAGCGTAGAGCCTGCTTCTCCCTCTCTGCCACTTCCCCTGCTTGTGTGCTCTCTCTTATTTGCAGAAAATTATTTCAACAGGAACGACTGTGGCCCCTTCTGGTGGCATTCTCTTACCAAGAACATCCTTCCCACTGGGAGCCAGTGCTAGAGATGAGTGGCGGTGAGATGTGCTGCCAGATGTCAGGTCCCTCGTCCAGGCAAGTCTCTCAGCCTGGGAAACCTAGTTTCCTCTGGGCAGAGGAAATAAAATAAAATAAAAATAAAAAAACTAAAAATCTTTAAAAAAATATGATCCCAGTTTTACAGGTGAGCAGATCAAGGATTGTGGCTTGCCCGATGTCACAGCCAGTGAGAAACGTGACATTATCATGTTATATTTTATTACAGGAAATTTCAAATATACAAAAGAGGAGTTATAACTCGGATGGCATTCACCATCCAGCCTCAACCATCATCAACATTTGCCACTGAGTTTCTCCTATCCTCATTTTTTTTACATGAGTATTTATAAAGCAAATTCCAAACACTGTGGCAATAGAGCGTAAATACTTCCGTTTGCACCTCTAAACAATCAGGGCATTTTGACCTAACCACCAGGCCATATTCTCTCCCTAACAAGTGTCAATAAACCTTAATAATACTGTTTATATGCAAATTTCCCCTCACCGTGTCCAGTTGGTTTGTCCTATCATGATCCAAATAAGGTCCACACATCCATTTAATTATGTCTTTTAAGCTTTAATTGTCAAACAGTCCTACTTCCTTTCTTTTCCTCCAGCCCCTCAATTAATTAATAAACTGGGTCATTTTTCCACAGAACAGTCCACATTCTGGATTTGGCCATTTGCCTCCCCCAGCAGGTGTCACAAGACTCTGGCACAGTGTAGATGTTCGTTCAACATTATCAACACTTTTAATGCGCGCAGATAGAGGCCTGGTCCTCACAAATGTGACCTGCAGGCAGCCCTCCACCCTGGGGGAGACCACGGGCTCCAGCTCTGCACCCTGGGTGGCGAGGGGAGA
>NW_027397066.1:4121205-4139724 GCF_003265705.2 Callorhinus ursinus
CTCCAGCTCTGCACCCTGGGTGGCGAGGGGAGACCACGGGCTCCAGCCTTCCCTCTTGGCAGACGGGACTGCGGGCCAGGAGTGCCGGGGAGGAGCTGGCCCCTCGCTGGAGGGACAGCAGCCAGGGGCGTTAAGAAAAGCGCCACCTCCCCTCCCAGCACCTCGGCTTCAGGGCCTGCGATCAAGTAGCAAGGCCCTTGCCAGATTAACGAAAACGTTTGAATGCATGAGCTTTAGTGTGTCCCCAAAGCATTCCTAGGTGCTGTTCTCATTGTCACGATCTATGTTTTATTCTGAGAAGTGAAGCTGACGGCACAGCGCGGAGACAACCAGCGTCCGCCCGTCTCTCCATCCATCCTCCAGCGTCCACGCGGGCACATTTGCCCCCTGCGTTCCGCCACCCGCTCTAACAGGGCTCCCGGACGGCGCCGGAGCCCCCTCCGTCCCCACCGCGGACCCGGCCCCTCAAACGGCGTCTGACAGCGTCCGGCGTCCAGGGAGCCCGCACCGACGCAGACGGCACGCCCGCCGCCCCGGAAACCGCTCCCAGAGCGAAGCGCGGCGGAAGCGCCGAAGTGTCGGTCGGCAGCGAGTCTCGCTGGCCGAGCGCCTCACTTCCGGTGACCCCGCCCCCCCACGCTTCTTCCCCATTGGTTCTACCCTGGACCGCGCCCCGCCCGCGAGCGTCTCCTCCCACGGTTCCCTTCCCCTTTCACCTCCTCACCTTCTGAGGCTCCGGAAGCCTCCGACCCCGCCCACCAGGAGGGGAGGCGCGGGGGTGGGTGGAGAGAGAGTGCTCTGAAGCGGCCCACAATTATTGGTTACTACTGTCTGTCCATCAGAGGAGAAGCGGTTACGGACTGGCTGAAAGGAAGTGGTTGGGCGGGGAAGGAAGCGCAGAGTCTGCGCGAGTGGCCACGCCCCCCAAGGGGGCGGGCCAGCGTCCTCCGCGCATGCCCGGTACGTGCGCAGTGCCGGCGGTGGTGGCGACAGTCATGGCGGCTCGGTGCGTGAGGCTGGCGCGGCACAGCCTCCCAGCTTTGGCGCTGTCTCTCAGGTAAGGGGCGCCCGGCTGCCCGTGGCTGAAGAAGGACGCTGTCCTCAGTGCGTCTCCTACTCTGGCCGAGGCCGTGCCGGGAGCCCTGCGCGGCTCCGGCCTTCGGGGAGGAGCGTCGTGGGTTCCGCGGTTCGCCGACGCGGCGCGCGGACCTCCCGCCCGGGGCCTGCCCCTCGGCCGGGCCCGACCGAGCCCGCGTACCGGCCCCACGCGCGCTCGCGCCCGGGGTCCGGCGGCCCGCCCAAGGCCAGGTCGCGCGCGGTAGCAGGCGCGCGTGCCCGGACAGCGCCAGGCCGGGCCCGCGGGGGCGCTCGGGCTCGTTCACCTCGGCCCCGGTTCCTTCCGGAGTCCCAGGTCAGAAGCGCGGCGAAGCCCATCCCGCCGTGGAGAGAGGACTTTAGGTAGACCAGTGCAGTGCGTCCACGGGGAGGCTCGCAAGAGTCGGGGCCCTCCCCGTTTGTTCTTGTTAACCTGCGGCCTCTGCTGTTTCCGAGTCCTAGCTCGTGAGGTAGTTTGGCAAGTCCGTCGCATCTCCTTTGTTGGAGGAACGGCTCGGAACCAGTACTTACTGGAGGAGCTGCTCTGGGCCGAACGGCGGGTAGAAGCTGGGCGGAGCCAGAGCTGGACTTCTCCTTGGAGGAGCCTTCTCGCGTGGACCGGGAGACCCGGCTGGCGGGGCGAGGATTGCCTACAGTGGGGGGGGTTACGGTGTGCTTGCTAGCCTCGTAGATTATATAAAACAAAATACGGAAACAAAGAGCAGTGGCCACGCGGATTCCCCGAGGGAAAAGGCTTCTTTTTTTGCTCAGGTAATTTGTGGGTTTGTATCTGAATTGCCAGGAAAGCGATCACCAGGGTGGCATTAATTTCTGTCCTTGAGAACTAGTTGATTGTGGAAAGAGGCTCAAATGGGGGAGTCGTCACGCTAAGAGTAGCTAAGCTGACTCCGTCCTGCTGCATCCCCTGCCACACTGCTCCCAGCCCCTCTGTGGCTGAGCCGCTGGAATAGGAATAGGTCTGTAGAAAGGCTGTGACTGTCACACCCATAGTCTTATTCCTGTCTAGGCCTCACAACAGCATACTCAGTTGTTAGGTTATTAGCTTTTTTAAATCACAGAGATAAAATATGATAGAAAGGTCACTGCACTCCACAGGCTAATGGATCCTACCATTCTTCTCCAGGCCTAGGACACAGATATACCTACACAGGATTTCTGGTTTGTCCTTACAAAAAGGCTTCATGTTTTGTCTGTTTCTCTAAATTGCATTTCTTACCACACAGTATACCTGTAGTGCATCCCAGAGGTGAGAGTTTAACATTCTTTTTCACAGCCGCAGAATATTCCAGATTGTGGAAGTGACCATGTACTCAGCAGTGTCCCCAGCTTGTCACTGTACAGTGCTGCCATAAACATCCTTGTACACATATTCTGTGTACTGATAGCTCTCCTGTTCTTTGAGGCAGTGTCCTTTAATCTGGGAAGAAAATTGACTGTAGTTCAATTTCAGATTGAAATATGGTGCAATTAAGAAGAGCTCTTAGAAGAAATCTGAGTTTTAAGCTTGGAGGAGAAATCTGATCCTGGTGCAGAAGTCTGAGTTTAAGGCTATTCTGTCATTCATTAATTACTTTGTGACCTTGGGCTTATCACTTAACCTTCTTCATATGGGGATCAGATTGGATAAGGTCTTGAGTCACTTCCAGTATTAGGTTTAGAGCTCTTTGTTTCCCTCTATACATCCCCCTGCTTTTCTGTCTCCAGTGCTGAGTCCTTATGTGTAACTCTTGTCTGTCCTTCAGAGCCCCTCTACAAAGCCGTTCAGGGTCTTCCATTTCTCCAAAGCTAGAAACATTCTACTCTGAGCCTCCTGAAGCATGATTCCTCTTTTATCACTTTTAAACCCAAAATTATGGTACTTTGTCTGTAGATGCCTTTTTTGACAGTAAGTACCCTAAGGGCAGGAACTCTGCCCAGTCCATCCTTGTCATCAACATCAGCACTGGACCTCACCTCTAACAGTAGCTACTCCATCAATACGTGATGGGTCTAGATGACCGTATCTCAGAAGGAGGGGTTTGGAATGGAAAGAAGAGGTTAGTTCCCGGGCCTTGGTACATGGACATACGAGTTTAGACACATTACAGGTTTTATGTAAGTTAGCAGCTTCTGTACATCATACACTATTTGCCTTTATTAGATCTAAGATAAATTCTTTCTCCGTCACAGGTTAGTAGCAAATAACTTTAAATTATCTCACATTTCTAAAATGATACATCTGACTTTGAAGCAAAAAGCCCAGTCTGAATTCACAGCGTCGTGGCCTTCTTTTAGACCCCCCGCTCGGCTGCGGTGCACGGCCCTGACACAGAAGAACAGCGGCCAGACCGCGGAGGAGGACGTGGGTCAGAGCGAGCAGAAGGCGGACAGCCCGTCTCCAGAGAAGACACTCAGGGACGAGAAGGCCAGGCTAGAAGAGCAGCTCAAGGAGACTGTGGTAAGGTCACGCAGCCTCTTGCGGGGAAGTGTGATCTGTTGAACTCGGGTGAGGTTCCTCAGAGGACTTCTGGCCAGATGAGTTAGGTCGTTTGTCCCAGAACTGCAGTCAGGTCCCACAGCAAGTTCCTGCTGAAGAAGGGACTAGAACGCACATCCTCTGTGGCTCTGGTTCTGTCATGAGAATCCTCTTCCCACGCTGCGTAGATTATATTGAATTAAGACTTGAGGTGGTCTTTACAAGTGAAGAGCGCTCACTGAGGTACTTAACCTGGATCTTATGGGAAGACGAGGGCCAGGCCCGGAGGTGTGGTTATGTGGTACTCTTCATGATGAGGGA
This sequence comes from Callorhinus ursinus, assembly GCF_003265705.2. Taxonomy (NCBI): domain Eukaryota; kingdom Metazoa; phylum Chordata; class Mammalia; order Carnivora; family Otariidae; genus Callorhinus; species Callorhinus ursinus. The sequence goes on from NW_027397066.1 coordinate 4,125,098, forward strand.
GTTTAGTGAACTAGTTATAGAAGGACGGATGATTATTCCACGTGAAAAGGCCTAGGTGGCACAAATCAGATCCTTTAAGGATTTGAAAATGAATATATCAAACAATCTATGCCAGCTCTGTTCTGACCACCTTATTCATGTTAATCCTTAAACACCCTGTGAGTCAACGATTAGAGCCCTGGTTCCAGACGAGGAAACTGAGGCACAGCCCAGGTTTGAGCCTCAGGAGCCATGTACTCGACCATTACACTAGAATCACCTATAACTGGAGGACAGAGGCCCCGGAGCTGGAAGTGCGCAGGAGATGAGTGGCATAACAGGAAAACTGGTGGGAAATGGAGAGGGCGCCAGCAGCCGGTGATTGTTCCCAGCCAGGTGTTGGGACTGGGCCACTGGGCAGCGGTCGGAAGACCAGAGGTTCACGGATGGGGTTTCCTCTCCTCAGTGGGCTGCTGGTTCTCCTGAACCTCTCCTGGAGCTGTGGGCTCTGGGTGCGTCCGCCCCAGCCAGCGTTCTAGGGTTCCCTGAAGTGGGAAATGCTGTGGGGGTGAGCGGTCTGTCCTTCAGGGGCGGTGAGACCGCCAGAACCATGAGAGTTTTTCCTCATCCTTGTCCAGCTGCTCACTGGGGGCTGCGTGGATACGTGACCCCTTGACCTGCTATTCCTTGAAAATAGGGGCACGGGTGCGACTTCCTTCCGCTCAGTAAGCCGCGCTGCCCGCGCTCTAAAATGTCAGACGTGACCCGTGTTAACTTGGACTTGGACTTTGCTCATATCACATTTGCTTTCTTACGAATTTGTTCCGTGTTTTACTCATGTACGTTTCCTCTTTACCCCCCCCTTTTTTTTAGGAAAAATACAAGCGAGCTTTGGCAGACACCGAGAACTTGAGGCAGAGGAGCCAAAAATTGGTGGAGGAGGCAAAATTATATGGTAACATTAGACACTATCTGATACCGATCCTGGAGAAATAAAGGGCGGGGAAGGTGGGCGGGGTGGCAGGGTCAGCCAGGGTGAGGAGGTGGGGAGGCCGCTGGGTGCGTTCCCTTCAGCGGAGAGGAGTCTGCAAGGAGAAGTCGCAGCTGCGACCTGCATTTAGAGCTGCAGGTGTGACTCCTTCGGTGAGGAGTGTGTGTGTTGCTCTTCCCCACGTGGACCTCGGTTAACCTGAGGCCGTGGAGCCTGCAGATAGTTCCCGCAGGCCAGCCTCCCGAATGGGCATTTCCGTGGCTAGCTCAGCACTCACACACGTAAAAATCTAAGATGCTGTCTGCACTGTCAGCACTTGGATATCTTTGTCGCTGTCCTTCTCATTTTACATTTGAGGTCATTGAGGCTTAAATGACTGGCACTCATCACAAAGCTGGGAAGTTGCGGTGGCCGTGCTGAGGCCAGTGCCCCCCAACGCCACGCCCATGCTGGTGTCCACTAAACGTCAGGTACAGTTTGAGTACTCACAGAACCTTCTGTACAGAACCTTCTGTACAGACCCACGGGCGCCATTCCTCCACGTTCTGGAAGAGCCTCTTAAGGCTCACGGTGAGACCATAGCTACTTCGCCCGAGGACAGATGGCAGGTACATGCCCAAGTAGAAACCGAGACCCAATCTTGTGCCACCACAGGCAGCAGATTGTGCTTGAAATCTGCTTATTCCTGGCCTCCGCATGTCTGGGTCCTTCAGGGATTGGGGTTAGGCTTCCCCTCCTCTCGCCAGGTTGCCCAGGCGACCTGCCCACGCACAGGTTCTTGTGGCTCGGACGTGTCTTCTGAGTTCCAGTCCCCGTCTTGCTGCATTCCCTGCCACACTGCTCCCAGCCCCTCTGGCTGAGCCACAGGAATAGGTCTGTAGAAAGGCTGTGACTGTCACACCCGGGAATCAGCACAACTGAGAAATGAGACAGGCCTCACAACAGCATACTCAGTTGTTAGGTTATTAGCTTTTTTAAAAGCTAATAGTCTGTCCAGTTGTTTCCCCAGCGTCTGCACCTGGTGCCTCAGGGATATTTCAAGTTCCATTTTCCCTTTATCTGTGCTGTTTTTCCTCATTTTAGTAAATGACACTATGATCCTTCCCGGTGCTTATTCAGGGCAGGAGTCTGAAGTTGTCTTTTCCCACCCCCATGTTCCCCCTGGCCCTCAAGCGCTGAGCGGCTGGCCCCCCGGCTGTCCACTCTGCCCTGATCCCGGGCCCCGGCGCTCGCGCCGCCGGGCCCCAGGCAGAGCGATTTTAAAATACAGCCATTCCTTGCTTTACAGTGTTTCGCAGATGATGCAGTTTTTAGATCGAAGGTTCGTAGCAACCCTGCGTCGAGCAAGCATTTTTCCACCAGCATCTGCTCACTTCGTGTCTCTCTCACATTTCGGTGATTCTCACAATAGTTCCCACGCTTCGTTATGGTTGTATTTGTTACGGTCTATGATCACACCTCACTGAAAGCTCAAGCGACAGTTAGCGTTTTTTAGCAAAATGTATTCTTTAAGGTTTGTATGTGTTTTTTTATACATAGTACTATCACACACTTCGTAGACTACAACGTAAACGTAGTTTTTATATGCGCTGAGACACCAGAAAACGCTTGTGACTCCCTTTACTGAGCTCTTTGCCTTGTTGGGGCGTCTGCAGCTAGAATTGCAGTATCTCTGCCCTGTGCCAGGACAGTGACCACGCCATCCACCCATTTGGCTGCCCCGTCTGAAACCTTCAGCTTCTCTGGGTCTGCCTCTTCCCTGTGTGCTGGGCGCCCTTCAGTCCTCACATGTTTGGATAACTCTCAGGCCTTGGTTCACAGACCTCTCCAGACTCTTCAGTCTAAATGAAGTCCCTTAGTATAAGCTTTCCTCAGCACCGAGAAACGCTCCTTCGTGGAGGTGGGACTTGTGATTGTGTTTGTCACTCGTGTGCTTATCTGACACTTGTCTCAGACCGTACGCTCCGTGAGGACAGACTGTCCCCCAAGAATTGGCACAATCTTAATCCATGATAGACGCCCGTGTTCTTATCAGATAGGTAGAAAGTTTTTTATTTCATTTTCCAGCAGGAGGGAGAAATATTGCAACAAGAAGTCACCCACAGGCGCTGCCTGCCGCAGAGTCAAGCGGGGCTGGTGCCCTTGTGTCCGGTCAGGGCCTGGGTGGAAGCAGATGCCCACCGGGGCGCTGCGGTCACCCCTGACTTCTTCCAGCCAGCATCTGAAGCGTTTTCTTGAAACTACAGTCTGCTGTAATACACTGCCTTGAATTTGGAGGGACTTTTCTCCTACCTGATTTCTTTTGTTCGATTAGGGTTAAGGCTTGGGTGTGTCTTACAAACTCTGACCCCACGGTGCTGGCAGGGCAGCCGCCCCTTCCCCGCAGAACGGCCGCGGGGGTGGGGTGTTCTGTTCTGCGGCGAGCACGTGGTTCCTTAGCGGGGGGCAGGACTGATGGGGAGATGCTTCTGCACGTCTTCATGCCTAATTAGTTCTCATCTAAACCCAGAAGTGTTTTTGGGCTTTGGGTGTTTTTCGTGTGTTTTGTTTTTGTTTTTTAACACACCATTGAAATTTGAGGACAAGTGAATGGTTTGAAAGGTTACCATACAGGAGTTTGTGTGAGAGGTCGGCGGGGTTACAGCTCTCGGGTGCCCTGCCGGCAGTAGGACTGCGGATGATGGTGTCCTTCACTTCGTTTAGGCATCCAGGGCTTCTGTAAGGACTTGCTGGAGGTTGCGGACATCTTGGAGAAGGCGACGCAGAGTGTCCCAAAGGAGGAGGTTAAAGACGACAATCCTCATCTGAAGAACCTCTACGAGGGTCTTGTAATGACTGAGGTGCAGATCCAGAAGGTGTTCACGAAGCACGGCTTGCTGCGGCTGAACCCCGTGGGGGCCAGGTTCGACCCCTACGAGCATGAGGCCCTGTTCCATACGCCGGTGGAGGGGAAGGAGCCCGGCACGGTGGCGCTGGTCAGCAAAGTGGGGTACAAGCTGCATGGGCGCACCCTGAGACCCGCCCTGGTGGGGGTGGTGAAGGAGGCTTAGCGGCCTCGCGAGGGCTTCTGTGGGTTCTTTGTAATCACTTGCTGTAACTCTTGAAAGGCTGGTTCATCTTCTCTCTGAATATTTTTGACCCTTCCCCAGTCCTTGTTGGAAAGCTTTAGTAACCAGTGGCTAAACAGAAAATTAAGCCGGTTGCGCAGATGCGTGAATGAACTTGAATTGGGGAGTCTGTTCGTTGATTTTTACACACCTTTAATCGCTCCACACGCTTAAGAGAACAGGCCGGCGGGACACGACTGGACCCTAGAGTGTCAGGAATCACGCTCTAGCTGCTCAAAGCCTGGCGACGTCCAAGTACCATTAATGAGTCCGATGTCTTCAGGAACCCCACGGTTGGGCTGGCTGGCCAGCCAGCCTTGCAGGGCCCTCCGGCACACTGTGGCATGCGGGGTCCTGGGTGCTCAGCCCGTACCTTCATCCAGTGAAGGGAAGGCGAGAGCCAAGCGCGTTCCTTCCTGCTCAGAAAAATTTCCCCATGCCCTCGCTGGAGAACATACATGAGTTCATTTACAATCGTAACCGTCCAGCTGCGAAAATGCCCAACTTCCGGCTTCCTTCTGGAGATGGGAAGTGAGCACACACACCTGAACAGATCTCACCACCTTATTTTGCCAGTTACTGAATTCGACAACATCAGTCACTTTTGCCCCGTTGTTCATCTGTTTGTAGAAATGTTCAGATCTCTCTTAGCTAGTTACTGATGACCTGAATGTATCCCCAGTAAGATGGACTTGCTCAAAATCCAAGAATTGCACGCTTGGTACATTTTAAATGTTAATGTTGAATCTTTAAATTTTATTTAAGAGGATTAAAGCCCTAATATGTTTATTTTCCTACTTTTTGGAAACTATTTTGTGTACCTTCAGTGGAGGAGATCCACCTACACTAAGCATGACTTAGCTTTCCCGCGCTCGGCTCAAATTCTGAAGCCGAGGGCTTGACACTTAGACACGCCACACACATTAGCTTCCCTGTGGGAAGGGAGAGCAGGAGGAACCGGGCCTCTACTGGGGGCAGATGGCCCCGGGGAGGGGACCAGGGAGGGACTGCACACACCAGGAGCCCGGCATGATCACCCACGGTCTGCACCTCACCACACCCACCGCAGGCCCCTCCGTTCCTCATTCATGCGGGGAGTCGAGCGAGGGAGCGGTCACAAACCAGAGAAAACCCAGGCTTCCGCTATCTGCTGCAGAGACGGATTTCTAGGATTGACGTTCAACACTGTTAAATTCGCTTATGGCATAATAAAGGTGGGGCAGTTTGCTTGTAATTTTGAAAGATGTAGGTAGTGTTCCCATAATTAAAAATGTAATTTATACTGTTTCAAAGCATTTTCCTCTTTTCCATGAAGCAGTCTTATGATCCTTGGTCAGAAACTTGCCCAGAACCTCAGGCAGCGCAGCGCACTGAGAAAACCCACTGGGGTCAGAGCTCTGCGAGGATCTCGCCTCACCTTCTGGAACACCTCAAAACCCAAAGCTGCATAAGTAATTTTCAAACGAACTTCTCCCCGTGTGTGCTGCCCCTCCCTTGTCAGCTGGGGCACGACCGCTGGGGGGCTGCACCCCGGGGAGACGGGCTGTGGCTCCACCGTGGGTTCCCATCACCCCACGTCGCCACTATATAGGGAGGCGCCCCTCCGCACTGGAGATGAGATCTGCCAACTGCACCCCGTCCTCCCGTCCGGGGCCCGGCCCGTGCGGAGCCATCTGTCCACAAGGGGCCTTCGTGGCCGGGATCAGAGTAAGGTACGTGCTCCCCCCGGGTGGTCTGCCGCTGGCGGGGAAGGAGGCCTGGTGCGAAAGGGTTTCTGCGTCACAAGACGGTTTAACCCCCACTTGCAAGAAGGAACGGGTTTGACGCCCAAGCGCTGAGCTCAGACGGGTCCCGCACACGCGGTCCCGAGCTGGCGCGCCCACGCAGCAGCAACACCACTTTGCTCCCTGCTTGCTGACTGTGTAAAAAGATAAAAATTGTAGAGTTTTGGTTTTTACACATCCTCGGCACGTGGGCCATCCAGAGAGCATTATTTTGAATGGCTGAATTAACTAACTTTTTGGACTCAAAAGTCAGTTTAAATTTGGCAAAACCCTGATTTCAGGGGATGAGGGGAATGAATTTTACATACAGAAGCTTAAGGGCCCTGAGCTGGCGGCTGTGTTAAGGGCTGACGGGCCGCACAGCTGGCGGGGATGGGGTAAGCAACCAGTGATGAAGGTACCCCTTCCTTGGGACAACCTGCCGATACTTTAACATCACTTACACATTCACCGTTTTAAACCAGCCAAGCCTAAACGGATTCTTCGTACCACCGAAAAAGACCCACATACCGAAAACCTGCTTAAGCACAGATTGTTCCACTGGACGGCCCTCGGCTGGCCTGGGCCACACGTTGACCGGGATCTTCTGCTTCTCCAGCTTAAGTCTGGCGGCCGTTTCATACAAAAACAATACCAAATTTAGAACCTCCCCAAACCAGGAACCTGACACATGGACCGAGTGAAGGCCAAAGGCGGGAAGAGCTGCTGCCTGTGCTCGGGAGGCCCGGACGGAGGGACGGTGACAAGGTTTCCGAGCATCCAGGGCAGGGCAGGGCCTGAGGGTCTGCAGTTCTAGTTGGTTCCCAGGGCAGAGAAGCCGCTGGTCCAGGAAACGCAGGTGAGAGGCACCATCCCCATCACCGCTCAGTCACCGCAGTGAGCCTCCAGGGGCCACAACGTGTGGAGGGGGCCCCGTGAGTACCACCTCTGCTTGCTGTTTCTTCCTAGGGCCACAGAAGTCCCGGGCTTGGCTAACAGGGAGCACTACCTGCCGCCACACGACGTACTTACAACTAAAGCCACGTACAATATATTTGAAATGTTTTATTTAATGCTGAAAAATTTACCCTGGGGGACAGAAGAATGTAAAAAGAAAGGAAAAGGCACCGTAATTAAGTCCTTGGAAATGATGAGGGTCTTTTTTTCTTTCGTCTTTCAAATAACTTCACTTTAATGTAACTTCAAGCCCCAACATTCTGGGAGGTAAACAGTCTCTTGGTAGCTATGGGGGGGGCGGGGGCAGGAGAGGCAGGATGAGCTCCAGGAAGAATGGAGTGCTGGGCTCTGCAGTCACCCCGGCTCTAAAGCAGGGCCTTAGGAGAACCAACCCTGAGCAGCAGGAAGACAGATGGGTGACTCAAGTTCCAGGAGGAAGGTACCGTGTCCATCCACGGAAGCAGGGCCCCTGCAGAGACAGCAGGGCTGGGCAGAAGCTGAGCGGTCCGGGACCGGGACCCAGAGAAGCCACGCAGGGCCTCGCCCCGAAGGCTCCCTCCCGCGCTACCAGAGCCTGCTGTGCGAACAGACCAGGCCAGGCCGGCTGGTCCGCAGAGCGCTGGCCACCACCTGAAGTGAGATGCTTAGCCAGGCCAGCACGGTCAAGGTCAGGGTTGCAGTGGGAAAGGTCATTGCAACCGCCATGAGAATCCTGGAGGAAGGGGACTCCAGAACTCAGAGCCCTCCTCCAATCTCTAAAACGAGTTCTTCCAAGTCAGGGGGGTGCTTACTACTGCTGCAAGTCCTAAGGGCAGCAAGCAGCAGCCCCTGGAAGACTGGCTCAGAGTTCTGGCGCCCCCGCTAGTCCTGCCGGCGGCCCCGGAGCGCGCCCCCCCCCCTCCACACAGCAGGGAGCCTGCCCGAGGGGAGCCCGCAGGCTCCGCCCCCAGTAAATGAGGCAAGGGGTGGTTTCCGGGCTCGGGATCCGCAGGCTCCAACTGCCCGCGGCCAGGAGTCGAGGGGAAGCCCGCCCGGACACTGTGTTCCACGCGACTCTTCCTCTAAAGCTCCCGAGGAAGCAGCCCGCCGTTCTCCAGCCTCGCCGCCCACCTGCCCCGCCCCGGCCCCCACCTAAAGTGCCACGTGCTGGGGCTGTGCTGGGGTGTCCGTGGGGGTGGCAGTGGGCCCCCCCAAGGGCGTCCCCGGCGGCCAGCCAGAGGTCACGTCACAGGGTCAAGCTGGTGGCTGGCGGGCCCAGCAGAAAGCTGCTCCTTTTACCCACAGCCCAAGAGTTGCGTACCAAAGGGAAGACACAAAAGGAAATGACCCAATCTCATAATATTCCCCAAACCGAACAGTGAAGGCAAATCGTCATCTTCAGGTATGAACTGAGGACTAAGTTAAAATATACATATATCGGCTGCCCCCATGATCCGACATAAAATCGTTACTATTGCTGCTTTTTCAGAGGACCACGAAAAGAATTTATAGCCTAAAAGAAAGGAACTCAATCTGTTTAAAAAAGAGCAACAACCCGGGGGGGGGGCGGGGCGAGCGTCTCCTCCCGCTCCCTCAACCCGAGTCCTAGGGGCTCGGCGCCCGCCCGCAAAGCGGCGCGCGTTCAGGCCGCGTCCCTGGATATCCACCCGCTCTCCGTGAGGAAATTTAAAATCCTTTTCTTTAGGACTTTGTCCAAGTAACTAGGAAGGCGACTTTTGGAGGGGATCCCCTGCCGCTTCTGCAGGTGGTCCTTGATGATGATGGTCTTCACGGTCACGTAGCGCGCGGGGCTCAGGTTCAAGGAGCTGCAGAGCACCTTCTCGCGGTCCGACAGCAGCTCGAAGCCCGGCAGGTGCTCGATGGCCGCGAACTCGCCGTCCTTGGCGTCCTCCTTGCCGCGCTTGGCGCCCGCCGCGCCCTTGTTCTCCTTCCTCTTCTCGCGCTTGTGGCGCGCCGCCTCGTACTCGGCCGACTCCTCGAGCTTCGTGATGCCGTTGCGCCGGTACCGCTGCAGCTCGCGGATCTTGGCCCGCAGCATCTTCTCCTTGTGCATGCCCTCGAACAGGTCGTCGAACTCCTTGCACGACATGAACTGGTAGAGCGGCCGCAGCTTCAGCCGCAGCTCCTTCTCCTCCTTGGTGACCTTGCGCTTGGCCGGCCGCTCCTTGTCCTTCTTGTCCTTGCCCAGGAAGGCGGGCACCAGGTTGTAGTCGCGCGCGATGTTCTTGCGCCGCTGCCTCTCCCTGAGCTTGCGCACGTACATGTCCACGTGCGCGCGCTTCAGCTCGATCTCCACGTCCTCGTCGTCGTAGTTGACCGAGAGCCCGCTGATGAGCGTCTCGGCGTCCTGGTCGTACTCGATCTCATAGTCGTCACGCAGCGGCATGTAGCCCAGCTGCTGCTGCTCGGCCACCGAGATGTCTAGGGGAGGCAAGGGGGTGGTGAGGCTGGGGGACAGGGGCCCTCCGCCGGGGCACGTGTGGTCGGTCACCCGGTTGGGGATGGTGTCGGGGATGCAGGCTCTCCCCAGGTTTCCGTGGATGTACATGCTTACGTAATGCTCCATCACCTCCTGCGGCGTGCGGGAAGCTCCGACGTGAGCGGCCATGTCTTCCTACAACGACAGGGGTCACAGGTTACTCCGAGAGTCAGCCTCGCGCCCGGGGGCGCGCGCGCTGCCCACTCCACCAAGGTCCGCCGGGACCGCTTCCAGTCCCCGGCATCTCTCCCCACCCCCCCGCCCCGGCAAAGGGCACTGGATGGCGCGTCCTTCGGAGCTGGGCTCACCCGGCGGTTGTGGACACTAGACGGGACCGGCGGGGACGATCCGGGGAGGTGCCGCCTGCCCCACCGCAAACCCTGCACTGCGGGGGTGGGGGGCGGGGGGGCGGGGCCACGGAGCACCCCTACTGCCCCGCCTCTTCCCAGGGCCACCAGGGCTCCCCCCCCCTCGGCTCCCGACACAGGAGGGACCCTGTCGTAGCGCGCTGCCTTGCCTCCAGGAACCGAAAGGGACACGGCCCCTGGGGGCATAGGGGATAGGCGGCTGCCTGTCCCCTTCCTAGGTGGTGGGGCAGAGGACCAGGCGTGCCTTTTAAAGCAGTGGGGGCCGTCACCGATGACAGCCTCCATAGTCAGGTAGCTAAAGTCCGCCGCGGGCTGCGAGCGCGCACTCCTACAGAAGGTGACCCATGAACACGAGGGTTATTAACGAGAGGAAATTGTACAACTCCCCCAATCTTTTCCTTCTGCCAAGAGGCCTCTTCCTCAGTCAACCGCTAAAGCCACTTCACAAAGTAGCTGCCCAAAATGCGCACTCATTCACCAGCAGCCACTCAGCCCCCTGCCTCCAGCCCCCACGCCCTGCACTGGGCTCTCCTGGCCGCCAGGGCGCCACGCCAGCCACTCTGCGCCCTCGCCCGCTCACCCCCCAAGATCAGCTTGGTCTCTGCACCCCCAAAGGCCAAACTGGATTCCAAAAAACCAGCCAATCCCCTGCGGCCGAGGACTGAGGACACACAGGGCACCAAGGGAGGGAAGCGCTCCCCGGGGGGCCTGGCCTCAGGCACTCCTCCCCGGGGTACTGAGCGCTGAGGGCGGGGCTCCAAGGCGGGCGGGCGGGCGGGCACCAGGCCAATGCTGGGGCCTAACGGGGGAGGACCCTTTCTGAGAACCAAAAGATTAGAGCAAACACCAGATTCCCAGATTCTGGTCTTATGGGGAAGAACTGCGTACGTGATTAACTTCTTTAAACCATTACCATTTGCATCAAATCTGTTCGTTATATTTTCCCAGGGAGCATTTGCCTCACCCTACCCAAAAAGAAACCCCAAAAAACACACCACGCTACAACCATCCCCAGCATCTACGGCCACTGTGTGACCCAAGCTGGTCACTTCCCATCTCTGGGCCTCGGGTTCTTACCAGTAAGGAGAGAGGAGTAAGGAGACAGCCCTACCACGCACCCCACACTTACGGCGAACGCTATGGACAGAGAATGCACAGAGGCTTCATGCACACACGAGGGGCCCGGCTCAGGTCCCACTCAGAGGGGCGAGCAAGCCAGTGGGCATTCTGCCACCCTGATGAGCTACACTGGAAATGCCATCCCTGACACCTGTCCATTCAGGAGGAAAGGACATCCTCATGAGGGTGTCCAGAGAGCGGAAAGGCCCACACGCGTCCGGTCTGAGCTTCCAGGGCCCGGCCCCGTGGTCAGAAGTATGGCCAAGCCCGGCCCAGGGGCTTTCTCCACCCCTCACCGCAGCTTCTGTGCGAGCCTGCAGCCATACAAATTTCAGAGTCAAGGGTCCAGGGAGCCTGCTGGGTGAGGGATCTGAGGTGCCCCCTCACTAGAGGCTTGGGGGGGCTGGGCTGCACATCCAGGCTTGCCTGGTTAGGAAGTCGGGCCCCAGGCCCGCCCCCCGCCCCGGCCCTGGCCCAGTGAGAAAACGTGCAGAGCGGGCTGCCCAGCGAGTGTGCAGAAGCACCAGGTGCCCCCCCAACAAAAGTCCGCTGACCCTGAACCTCAGCAACCTGCCTTTCAAAAATGACTGGATGCTCGGAGCACCACATTCGGAGAAAACTGAAATCCTGAAAAACAGAAGGATTCTGAGAAGTGAAGTCAAGTCGGTATCTGACCAAACCAAGGTGTGTTATCGGTCGGAGGTTCTTGCCATCAACTTTGACAGTGTGGGAGCGAGCGCAGGGGACGGAAACCGCCGGGGGCCTCAGCGCCGTGGGCCAGAGCAGGGGCACCTGGGACCGCCCGTCCCCAGCAAGTGTTCCCTCTCCCAGGTCAGGGAGAAGGGCGAGTACACGCCGCTGCTGTTGTGCAAAGGGCTGGAAGGCGGGCGCTGTCTGCTTGGGCTACATCAGGACACAAGGGCCCAGCCAGGGCGGCCGCACTGAGCGGGAAGGGGCCACTCCACCGGACACCCGCTTACGGCCTGTCCTCATCCTCAAGGATGCTGTGTCCGGTTCTAAGTCATAAGGAGAAATCCCCCAACGGGAGGAAGTGTCGGAAGAGCGGCGCTGTCCCACGCTGCTCCCGGCGGCAGGCCCGGCACCAGGCGCTTCGGCACCAGAGCACGGCAACGTCCCACAAAATTCCAGCCAGCAGCCCTCCAGCGTGTCAGTCGCGAGACAAAGAAAGAAGTGTGACTGGAAGAGACATGTCAGCGACATCACTGGGGTTTCCTGGGTGGGACCCCAGGCCCGGTCTGTGCACGAGGGTAGGGCTCTGCATCCATGTCAGCATCCTGCTTTCTGGAACCACACCGTACCTCTGCAAGACGCTAACACTTCGGGAGGTTTATGGGATGAACACATATGGGAACTGTGCATACTATTTTTTCACTTCTTTGGGTAAACTGAAAACAAAAGTTATTTTTAAAAAATAAATTCTCTTTTTTTAGAGAGGGAGGGAGAGTACGGTGGGGGAGGGGCAGAGGGGGTGGAGAGAGAGAGACAGACAGAGAGAGAATCTCAAGCCAACTCCACGCTGAGCGTAGAGCCTGACATGGGACTCGATCTCACAACCCTGAGACCGTTGACAACCTGAGCCGAAATCAAGAGCTGGACACTTCACGGACTGAGCCCAGCCAGGCGCCCCTAAAAAGCAACGTTAAATTCTGCCTCATAATTCTCTATTTAAAGGTCTAAGACTGACATCCAAATATGAGACAAGAAAACACAGAGTACTCAAGAGAGGACTCTTCTGTCCCGTGGAAAAGCTCCCTGGCCATGGCGGGTGCAGTGTGGCTCTACGGTCACAGGCAGGCGACGAGGGCAATGTCCTGCTCCACAAACACCCACCCTTCCAGGGCCACACGGATGCAGGCTGACCGGTGACGGTGGCCAGGCCCCCGAGGCGACTCCACCACCACGCGCCCGCAGCCTGGGCCCCTCGCCCGGCCGGGGAGCAGGCCAGCCAGCCGTGTGCTGGCACTCTGGTTGCCCAGACCCTCTTCACATAAAGAGGCAGACTCTGGCTCTCGCATGGACCCAGGTTATGAGTATTTATGAAGCCACGAATCAAATCAGAGTGGCTAGCGCCTCGTCACCGGGAGCCCAGGAATCTCTGTCATCAATCCACCTCGCCCACTGCCCGACGACAGCTGCAAGGCCACGGCCAGGAGAGACACTGGCCAGCAGCTGCCGCTGAAGGAGAGTCGCCCCCAGGCCACTGTGTTCGTCTCAGGACCGTTGAGAAAGGCCCAGGAAAACACCAAAACCCTAGTTTCTCAAAGACTCGGGAAGAGACGAAGATCACAATGGTCTCAACGAGAGCGATGACACAGCTCTGGTTCTAACAAGAATCCACAGAGGAATGACAGGGAGGAACATTCTTTAAAAGATGATTAAAAATAGCAAGAGCTGCAGAACGCCACCACATGCCCGCATCCTGCCCACACTCCGTCTTCTCCCATCTGCACGTGTCAGCAGTCACGCGAGACTGGCCTGCCTCCTGCAAGGGGCCCGAGTGTCCCGTCACCGCCCCGGAGTCGCATATGACAGCAGCAGAGCACGTGTTCAAGGTCAAAGTTTCTGCTTAATCTAGATGATGGATGGACGGACGGACACACGCATGGATGGGCAGGCAGAAGGGTGGGCAGGCAGAAGCAACAAAAGTGGGTTTGGGGGGACAGATGTGGAGAGACAGGGACAACTCAGGGGCCACTACAACGACGCAAGGACCACAGCTGTACCCTGCGGCCGGTTTTCCCCGACACACGGCGGCACTCGGGTGAGTAGCCCACAGTCCGCGGAGACAGAATCCCAGGTTCTGTTCCTTTAGCCTCACTAAAAAAGAAAAGACACCCGCCCCTGGAAACTGATGAGGATAGGTATGCTGCTTCCTTAGAGTCCTCAGAGAAATGAAGGAAAACACGCCTCTAGGACACCGAACAGGCTGTCAAGTCTACTGTCCAAGGTCACTGGACTCCCACCAGGACGCTGGCTCTCCGGGACAGGAAGTGAGCATCCCAGTGAGTCAGGACTCCACGGCCTCTGCTGGCTGGTCTGGCCTCCTTCCGGCCTCTTCACGGCCCCCTGGAGCGGCCTCCAGCAGCTGAGCAAGGACGGGAAGGGGAGGGCAGTGCACAGAAATCACCGGCCGGCTCCCCCCTTGGTGCCATGGCCTGCGTGCACCCGCAGCCGCACCCCCATCCCCTCTGGAGCCTGTGGTAGCCCCCCCGGGCTGGGTGCAGACCCCCCCCACCTATGTCATGCCCTCTGGAGCCTGTGGTAGCCCACCGACCCTGGGAGGGGTGCAGGTTCTGGCTCAACCACCCATGGCCTGGGATTCTCATCCTCTCACCTTCTGCTTCTGAGCCTGTAATCCCTCCCCTTCCAGGGCTTCATCGGGAGGAAATAAAACTCATCACAGTGACAGGTATGTGCTTCTGCATGTAGCATCCGGCTTGGTCCCCCAGCAGCCCCACGGGCCCCGCCCCGCTGCTCAGATGAGCGGTGAAACCTCAGGTGACGCTCCCCCCGGGGCTTCTGTAGCAGACAGTGTCGCTCCGGAGCACTCGCCCTGTCACCACCGTGGGGGCCTCTCGCGGGGCGGTGACACAGTGCACACCGCAGGGAGACCTCTGCAATCAAATGCTTCCTGGTCCTTTAGAAAGGCAGAGCAAGGGCGCCTGGGTGGCTCAGTTGGTTAAGCGACCGCCTTCGGCTCAGGTCATGATCCCGGAGTCCTGGGATCGAGTCCCGCATCGGGCTCCCAGCTCAGTGGGGAGCCTCCGTCTCCCTCTGACTCTCTCCCCTCTCATGCTGTTTCTCTCTCGCTGGCTCTCTTAATAAATAAATAAATAAAATCTT
>NW_027397066.1:4139824-4145845 GCF_003265705.2 Callorhinus ursinus
AAAGAAAAGAAAGGCAGAGCAAGGCCAGACCACGGCCCGCACGCTCCTAGAACAACCACGCCTGTGGCTCGGCCACCCCACCTCTAACCTCTGGGGCACATGGCTGGGGCACTGTGCTGGCCATCTCCTCCCCTCTCCTCCGGAGCAGAGTGACAGTCTCCGTGTACAAACCAGCTCCTTCCCCAGAGCTTCCCAGAGAGCACTGAGTGCCACCTCTCCTCCTCCCCAGGGCTTGGGAGCCAGACTCGGAGGTGGGGCTTCCTTCTTCAAGGCAAGAAGTTTCCAGGGGACAGAGGCAGCCAGAAGGCCCAGCATGCAAACCTGCGGCGGCGCCCCGGGGGAGCAGGTTCTGCGGGCAGAGCCACCCTGGCAGCAGAGACCCCAGGGGCAGCCCCAGCCCCAAGCCAGCAGCAGGGAGCAAAGGCCTGCACGGGGCCAGGGAAGAATGAAGAGCTGAGCCATGGGCTTTGACCAAAGGACAAGGAGGGACCGCTCAGGCCTAGAGGAAAGAGGAGGGATGAGCCTGTGCGGCGGGATGCCCGCCTGTCCCTCCTGAGCTGGGGACACGCACCCACAGGGCCCAGTGTCGCCTGACCAGTCGCCAGCCCGGCACCTGGGCCTCCTCTCCCAGCTGACCCCGCGCGGCTTCAGATGTGGTTCGGGCCTGCCCGCCCCAGCCTCGTTCGGTCATCCTCACAGGCGACAGAAGGGCCGCCTGCCTCGCGGGGGCTGGAAGGAATGGGCACCCGCCGGTCTGGGGTGAACCCTGCCCCCCCCCCGCCCCGTGCGGCCCCTGGCCCACGGCTTGAGCCTCTGCCACAGACACACTGGTGGGCGCTACCTCCGCCCACATCAGAGGCCAAGGACCAACAGCGGCTTGTCATCTGTCCTTACAGGTCACCAGCCATTTAGGACCCTATTTCCCTTGGCCACTGCTCCTGTTCATCGGATTTGTTCACACGCAAAGTGCTGCAAGGCTCAGTCCCAGGTTCCCTGTCCTCCCTCAACTCCACAGAACTCACCAGCTCACACAGCTGTGACTGACCCTCAAGGGCACGGAGCCACTCAGGTCGGAAAAACCTGAGAGCGTGCTTCACCGAGTGCGGGACAGAAGGACGCACCTCAAAACAGTAACCAGGTGACCCTGGCCCGCCACCTCTAGGTACTGATCTGAAAGGATGACAAGCGCGGACTCAGGTGTTTGCACACCTACGTTCGCTGTGGCGGACCCCCAACAGCCAAAACTGGGAGCGGCCCAGGCGCCCGTGGCGGCCAGCCGGACGGCGGTCAGCCTTAAACTAGCAGGACACTGTGAGAGCTGCTACGTGAATGAACCTGGAGGGCGTTAAGCCGAGTGAAATGAACTAGTCACAAAAGGACAAATAGTGTAGCATTTCTCTATATGAGGTCCCAAGAGTAGTCACATTCAGAGATGGAAAGCAGGACGGTGGGTGCCCAGGGCTGGGGACGGGGGTAAGTGGGGAGATACTGTGTAACAGGCAGTTTCTGTCTGCGATGATGAGAAAGTTCTGGAGATGGACGGTGGTGATGCGGCCCAACACTGTGAACATAATTAAGGTCACTGAACTGGACACTTTAAAACGGCTAAAACGGGGGCGCCTGGCTAGCTCAGTCGGCAGGGCATGTGACTCTTGATCTCGGGGTCATGAATACAGCCCCACGGTGGGCATAGAGCTCACTTAAAAAAATGGTTAAAATGATAAATGTTATGTATATTTTACTACAATAAAAAGTGGCATGCCTTACTCTGCATCGATGGTCTGAAAGTAGGGTCCCTGGACCAGCCTCACCAGCAACACCCGAGAAGTTGTTAGAAATGCAAATTCCCATGTGGATCCCAGACCAGATCTACTGATGCAGAGCCAGGAGGGGGCACTGGGCACGATCTGTGTTTTAACAAGCCCTCCAGGGTGTTCTGAAACCACTGCCCTGCAGAACCCTATTACTTCTAGCTGCTTTCTCCACCCGGGCTCCTCCCTCCCTCCCCCTCCCCACCCTTAACGGCAATTAAGAACCCATTGTCAGGATGCTCAAGGGATGGGCTTACCCGTTCCCACCAACACCCTTCCATGAGAAGTGAACGTTCCCATGGTTCCCCAACATGGGCAGCCGTGGGCCGCACCAGAACTCTATCAATACCTATTTCCAGGCCTCACCCATACAGATGCCAGTTCAGGGCATCTGGATAGCCCCTGGGATTCCGGGACTCCACAGAATCCAGGATTCTGCCCGCACTCAGTGAGGTTCTGGGCATGGAGTCAGAGGACCTGGGTCAACTTCCGGCTCTGCCACGTTCCTTCACCAACCACAGCGGTTTCCAGCACGATCTGTGTCTTCTAACTCTGAACTCAAGTAGCACCCACCACAAAACCGGCTGCTTCGTGGCTCTGGATACCCCTGGTGACGTAACTCCAGGTCACCTGCCCACCCTTCCCTGCTGCTGCATTCCCAGGCATCTCCCCACCTGACCTCAAAGGCAGGGGCCTGGTGTCAGAGCCGAGATACACAACTCGCCCCCAAACCCTCCCGGCCTCACAGCGAGCATCCCTCAGCCACGCCCAGCCCCGTGGGTCCCGGTGCCTCAGCCCCAGGACGAAAGGGAGCAATGGCGCCAGACTTCAGCCGCGGCCTCTTCCCCAGGATCTGCTGAAATCGCCCCACCCCCATGAATCCCACACAAAGCAGTGCCACCCGGAGGTGACAGATCATGCGTGCCATCTGAAAAGTGAGGGCGACCGGGCTCACCTTCGTCTACACAGCTGCCGCTGCTGATTCGTGTGCTGCCTCTCTCCACACCGCACCCCAGCCTGCGAAACCTAGCTCCCGCCCTCCCCTGGTCATCTCCCCACTTCCAGTCCCGGGCACGGACCGACCTCCCCCTGAACCAGGTCAAGACTCTGTCCCTCTGAAAAGCCCTTCCAGGCCAGCCACACCTTTAGCTGCAGCAGTAAGCTCCCAGCCTCTGACCCGCAGTACTTAATGCTCTTACACCCAGGGGTTAAGGCCGAGACTTTGGAATCAGACGGGCCTGCATCTGAGCCCTGGCTGTACCATGAGAAAAGCCAAGGCATCCCGGACAAGCATTTTAAATTCTCCGAGTCGCTGCTCTGCAGCTGTAAACTACAAACCCAGCCCCAGAGCTGTGGTGAAGAGCACGAGACGAGGTGTGCGTGAAGGAGCCCCACTCAGAACTGGCACAGGCTGCACAGGGCATGCGTGGGGCAGATCGCTTCCGTGCACGCAGCTGGGCATCTGCTCAGAAGGGAACCGCACGTCTCGGAGCTGCAGAGAGCCTCGGGGGAAGCACGGTGAAGTCTAGTGGGCAGAGCAGGTAGCCCTAGAGCGCACAGCTGGAGAGATGCCAGCGGCCCGCAGCCTGGCAGCACTCCAGGTGTGGTTAGCATGCAGAATCTCTGCCTCCCCCCAGGACCCCCCACGGGTTCAGCTGGGAGAGGACCCTCAGCACCCAGGCCCAAGCCCCTCCTCCTCCGGCTTTGTCTCCTCTAACAGCTGAGATTGCTGGCTGCTTGGAGAGGAACCTGCAGGTTAACAAGCGCCCCAGGTGATTCCTAGGCACACTCCAGTTCCAAAAGCACTGCTTTAGGTCAGGATGCCCCCTTCCTGCCCCATGCTTCCTGCGATACACTCTAAGTGGCCTAGTCCTCGTGTGTCTCCCACAGTGCTGTGGAGTGGAGACCAGTGAGCAGTGCAGCTGGGAGCAGACTCTGACGTCAAACTACTCAGTTTAAAGCCGGCTGCACAGGGCGGCTGGGAAGAGGTCCCAGGAAACAAACTGCCCACCACAGTGCCCGGCACTCGGCAAAGCTCCGGGTCCACCTCAGCTATTTTTAGCAACGGCTGTGGAGATAAGCACTCTGAGAATGGGGGGCGGGAGTCTCTTGGAGGCACTGGTATGGAAGCCGAAAGACCAGTCACGAGCCATGATCTGGAGGAAGAGCACTCCAATCTGTAGAAATAAAAAATGATCAGCAGGGTAGCAGCTGAGATCCCTGGGGGCCATGAAATGTAATCTAAGCAGGCCTGGGAGCCACTGAAGGCCGACGGGATGCGGAATGTCTTCAAAGATCACTCTGATTATGGCGCACGGAATGGGCCGGAGGGCACAAGAGTGAAGCAGAAAGACCAGCTGGGAGGCCCCAGAGGTGGTCAAGGCAACAGATAAACACCAGCCTGGACTAAGGTTGTGACCAGTGGTTAGATTCTGAAAATATGCTGGAGATGGAGCTGCTGCTGGACTGGGCCTGCAAGAAGGACCTGAGGATGGATGCCTCTTGAGTGTGCGGTCCAAGTAAACTCAGTGAGGTGGTAGGAGAGCTGGGTCACGGAGGGTCAAGATGTCCGTGAGATAAGCAGCGAGGAGGCCCCCCAGCGGCTCACCGAAGGCTGGCACTTAGGGAAGGGGTCCTGGCTCAGACTCAAACGGTTACCACACTTTAAGCCCCTGAAGACAAAGACGAGGCCTTTCTCCCCTGCAGAGTCCTTCAGCATTGTACAACGTGCACGGCGCAGAGGCTCGACGCACATCGATGCACTTCAAGACAAAATGAGGTTTTCAGAGGATGGTGATCACCATGTTGGCGCTTAGGTGAGCATCTGTGCAGCAGCGTGTCTCTAAGGGAGTAAGGATTCCCCGGGATGCAGCATGGGTGTTAGTCCCTGAGGACTGGCTCATTTTATGGGAAGGAAAGCAGGCCAGGTTTGGGAATAAGGGGAGAAGCCCAGGAGGAGGGGTGCACTGCTGGAGAAATGGCAGCAGGATGAAATGCTGGCTCAGGGAAGTAGGAGGACCTCATGTAGAGGGTCTGGAGAGATGAGGGAGCTGGGGTCATGCCCACTGCTCCCTGCTTCTCATGATGCCTGCAGGTGGACACAAGCTCTTGGCAGAGATGGCCCAGAATCCAGCCAGAGGTCTTCCCTTTCTAACACCGATGAAAGCTTCCTGTTCCCGAGCGTAAAGAGAGCTCCCCAGAGACTGTCCAGAGAAGAGCACCCACTCTCCCCCGAGCGGCCCAGCACACTATCCCGCTAACCTAAAGGAGCCCGCTCTCACCTTCTCCACTCAGCTCAGTCTCTGCACAACCCTTCTGATGAGAGCAAAAGCCCAGGACAAACGCCTTCGGGTCTGTGCTCCTTTGTTCACTACTTACCGAGCACTCCTCACACGACGTCCTGGGCCTTGCGGGCACCCCAGGATAAACGAGTCCCTGCCAGGGGACCCCAGGGCACACACCCTGACAAGGGCGCAGAGCCAACCCGGCCGCGTACAAAGCAAGTGCACGGAGAAGGGAGAGCAGCCGCAGGGCGTGTGGGAAGCCTGCCTGGCCTT
Source organism: Callorhinus ursinus (assembly GCF_003265705.2). NCBI lineage: Eukaryota > Metazoa > Chordata > Mammalia > Carnivora > Otariidae > Callorhinus > Callorhinus ursinus. Next base: position 4,145,193 of record NW_027397066.1, read on the forward strand.
CACCACCACTGTGCTCCTGGCAGAACCAAGTCCTTCCTCAGGGCGCCTACTGCTCTGTCAAGTCTGCGGACCTGTCTCCGTGCAGCAACGCGACTCGGGTCCGGCGCGGTCTGGCCCAAAGCGCCCTCACTCTGCAAACAGCCGTGCAACTGCTCCCAGGGTCGGGAATAGGGCCCTGCGGTCGCCAAGCCATAGCCCAAACCCCCACCTTGCTACTTCCTGGCTGTGTGCCCTTGGGCATGTCGCTCCACCTCTCTGAGCCTAACCGGCGCGCCGACCGCGCCCGCCTCCCAGCCGGCGCGGGCACGGAACGAGCAGGTGCGCGTCGTGCCGGCCGCTCACCCAGTTTCCGAAGCCGAACTGCTCGATGGCATCCAGCAGCAGCTGCTCCTCGCGGCTGGTCCAGCCGCCCTCTGCCTCGGGCCCCCACAGCGTGAAGCGCCCGCCGTCCACCAGCTGGTAGCCGTGGTAGCGGCGGTGGTGGCCGATCTCGGCGCCGGCCGAGAAGCACTCGGGGCACAGCTCGATGTCCTGGCACTCGGTGCAGCGGAAGCGCAGCGGGCTCACCTCGGCCAGGCAGTACACGCAGTACTTCTTACCGAGCTCCGCCATCTTCCCCCGCCCGCCGCCCGCGCCCGCCGCCGTCAGCGCGC